>NW_006795975.1:1673179-1692713 GCF_000442215.2 Lipotes vexillifer | reverse complement strand
CCCACATGCAGCGGAGCGGCTGGGCCCGTGAGCCGTGGCCGCTGAGCCTGCGCGTCCGGAGCCTGTGCTCCGCAACGGGAGAGGCTAACAGTGAGAGGCCCGCATACCGCAGAAAAAAAAAAAAAAAAAAATTCCCTGGTCCTCGTCATAACCTGAAGGGTGGGAGATTGTGATTTCACTTCACAAGGGCGGCTCAGAGCATGAAGAGACCCAGCTGAATTTGTTCTTACCAACAATTCCCAAGCATCAGGGACAAAGCTGTGATGGGGGGAAGGGAGAGAAGCAGACACTCCAAGAGGGAGAGAGAGAGCTTCATGACCTCACTGCCCTCCCAGGTGAGGGCAGCCCCTCCGAGGGCACAGCTACTTGCCTGCACCCAGGCAAAGTGGTGGCAAAGCCAAAGTGTGGGTAGGGGGCAGGGGGCGAGGACTCCAGCCCCATCCCACAAACCCCCCGCAGTGCCCAGCGTCCCACAGACCTAGTCAAAACAGCGCTTGCCGCATAAACACAACTTCAAGACCCATCCCAAGTGGAGGGTGTAGCTTGGCTCTCAACTCATGTCTCCACGACCTCTGACATGAGGTCTATGTAGGAAGCCCGTGGTGTCCACGTGTGTCAATGCCAAGTGAGACGGTGTCCTGTCCGCCTCTGAGAGTCCACCCAGTATTAGCAGTCTCAGCGTGGAGCCCGTAATAGCCAGAGGCTGGAGCATCTGACCTTGTAAACAGAACCAAGAGAGTTGCCTGTGAACGTGACCCCTGCCCACCCCACACGGCCCCCTCTTGGCTTCCTGGGGTCACCCGGGCAGTACCTGCTGAAGATGTAACTGATGACCCCAGTATAGCCTCACCATTCAGGCACTCTGAGAGCCAGGGAGAGGCAAACACAGACCACAAACGCCCTCCTGGGAAAAGGTAGATGTAGAGCCGTGAGGGGGATGCATGTTTCATTTTTTAATTGCAGTAGAGTTGATTTACAATGTTGTGTTAACTTCTGCTGTACAGCAGCCTGATTCAGTTACACATATATCTACATTCTTTTTCATATTCTTTTCCGTTATAGTGGTGCATGTTTCATTTTAATTATGTGCAGACTATATAAGCAATGACTCACTAGGTCTGCGTGGAAAGATTTTCCAAGGGGGAATTTTCACAGTTGTCCCTTCAGTGTTGTGTTTTCTACAGAGAAAAAGAAAACACAAGGGGACAAAAGGGCGTGCGGTCAGGGCCAGGGCCTTTGACAAGGTGGGTGGGGTTCTGTCTGGCCCTAGTCTAACTTTGTGACCTTGAACACGAAGACAGGAAAGTAGCAACGATCCCATGCCCATAGGTCAGCATCCTGAGGAGTCCCCCTCTGCACCAAGGCAGAGTTATCCTCTCAAATCAGGGCACTCCCTGAAGGGCCTTCCATGGCTCCCCATTTTCCATGGGACAAAGTCCAAATTCCATAGCAAACCTCCCAAGACCCTGCATAATTTGAGGACATTTCCTAGTTTTTCTACACAAGGCTCATTTCTTGCAGAGTAGTCAGTGGGCCTCAGGGGCACAAGGAGGAGAATAAAGCACTAAGTCCTTCGCTGGGGAGAGGCCTATTGCAAAGAAGAGCCTTCAGATACAGGGTCACCTCCACCTAGAAGCCTTCCCAGATTGCCCCAAGTAGAAATGACCTCTCCTTCCCTCATGGCCCAGTCTGCACTGAAGAGACACTTCAGGTGAAACCCGTCCACACACTGCACTGTTTTAGCACGATTCTCTCCCTCTGGCAGATTAGAAGCCCCATGTGGACGGGCCCAACTGTTGTCTTTGGACAAAGCCTGGGGCAGCACCTAAATAGAGTAGGCCGTCAATCAAGGCCTCTAGGCTAACCGGCCACATAAACGAATTTCGTGTGAAAGGAATGTTCTCGGTGTAGCAGCACTTTCCTAGGGACTACACTGAAGACCTCTCTCCCCTCAGTTGGTGCTGAAATGCTGCAGCTGTTAAAGGACGCTCGGCGGCTCTGAGGGGCCGGGATGCAGACCCTTACTGGGTCTCACTGGAGGCTCTTCTCTGCCTGGGAGCAGCAGGCCTGTTGTAACGATGACCTGCAGGCTGTGAGTGGCCCCCAGGACAGGGACAGCACTGCAGTCAGCACTGCTCACATCACCCCCGACCTCCTCGCTGCTGGTCCACTCACCCACCCAGAGGGGAAGTCCTGTGCTCGCTTTCCTTTCCCCACAGGTAGAACACTCCGCTTTCTTTCTTCTTAAGCTGTTTGGACTTTGTTTCCTCCTTTGACGCCGTGACCCCCTCGGTGGCTCCAGAGGGGACCTCCTGTGCTTCCCTCCGCCGCACAGAGCACTGGCTGACAGCCGCCCTGTGTCCCGGGCAACCCCGAAGCAGCCCCGCGATGCCTGTCCACTCAGAGCGTTTAACTACTGTTTAAAACTCAAGAGCTCATTGCAGGAAAATAGCACTAAATAATATGAAATACTAGAGTCCTGTAGGAATAGGAACCGAAGTGCACGATTAACACTATAGGAGTGGGAATAGGAACAGAAATGTATATTAATGCTATAAGAATATTAACAGTTTAGCATAGTGTAGTAATACTAAAGTGCTATAGGAATAGGAACAGGAATATGCTATTAATGCTATAGTAATGGTAACAGTTTAGTGTACTAATACTAAAATGCTATAGGAATAGGCATGGGAATATACTATTAATGCTATAGTAATGGTAACGGTTTAGTATAGTGTACTAAAACTAAAATGCTATAGGAATGGGAATATACTATTAATGCCATAGTAATGGTAACAGTTTAGTACAGTGTACTAATACTAAAGTGCTATAGGAATGGGAATATACTATTAACGCCATAGTAATGGTAACAGTTTACTATAGTGTAGTGATACTAAAGTACTATAGATAGTACTTTCCTACAGTAGAAGGAAAACAGTACTAAATAACAAAATCAGTACTAAATTTCATGGTGGTAACAATATTTTTTAAGCCTTAATGAGATGTTTTTCCTCTTTCTGAATACTTTCCGCTTCACACACGATACTTTCTGCAGTTCTGATGCCTGTTCAATTGAAAATTTGAAAACAAAGATATTTTTTAAGTGTTGGTATAGCAAGAACATAACTAGGATAAAAAGGACACGAAAGGCTTTTGCCACATTTGTATTCATGCTGTGTTTGAATGTCGGTATTGTCAGTCAGGCTTCCTCTGGTTGCAAGGGGCAGAAACCTGCCTGGACCTGACTTCCACGGACGCAGGCACCGTCTTGCTCAAGAAGGGTTGAGGGGGCCGCAGGGACACAGCTGGGCCTCAGGGAGAGCTGAAAGCAGGGCTCTGAGGCCACAGCCTTCTCTCGTCACCCCAAGTTCTCCGTGAATGTCAGGTGCATCTCTGTCTCACCTTCAGACTGGCTTTGGCCGTGTGGCTAAAAGGCATGGCGTCAGACAGTTTGAGAGTTTTAGTTTCTGATAAATTCTGCCACCAGAGCTGGAATACGTAACCTACCCCTCTCCCTCCCTCTCTTTCCTCCTCTCTCCAAACATCCCCATAAAAGGTATCATGTTAGCCCCTCCCAGGTCTTGGCCTACCTCGGCCAAAGGTAGAGCACTGTGGTTGGCCCAGCCGGAACCAAGTTCCTTGTCCGCTGCAGAATATTCAGGAGCAGCATCCCAGGAGGATGAGGCCGTGTCCACAAGATGGGAGGGGAGTTAATGGCAGCTCAGTTTCTAAGAACGAGAGGTCTAGACAGTCAGTACTACAGGTGTGATCCGCACTCTCCCTTTAGGGGGACTCAGAACCTGATTCTCTCTCTCACAACCCAGCCGCACAGTTGAAGGGGACAGAACAGAGGGCTTGTGGCTGGTGACCCTTGAAATGTTCATCAGTAGCAAGAACGCATTTTCCTAGTAATTAATCCTCATCTCTTCTACCAGATGCCAGTTCAGCAATCTCATACCATGAGATTCAACTTTCATTCATTTTATTTTATTCACTTGTTCAGAGCATATATTTCTTTTTTAGTGTTTTTTAAATTTATTTTTGGCTGCGTTGGGTCTTCGTTGCGATGTGCGGGCTTCTCATTGCGGTGGCTTCTCTTGTTGTGGAGCACAGGCTCTAGGTGCACGGGCTTCAGTAGTTGTGGCACACGGGCTCAGTAGTTATGGCTCATGGGCTCTAGAGCGCAGGCTCAGTAGTTGTGGTGCATGGGCTTAGTTGCTCTGCGGCATGTGGGATCTTCCCGGACCAGGGCTCGAACCTGTGTCCCCTGCACGGGCAGGCAGGTTCTTATCCCCTGCACCACCAGGGAAGCCCTGCATATATTTCTTGAGTGCCTATTTTGTATCAGACACTCTGCTCATGTGGAAGATATAAAAATGACCAAAACATTGTCCCTGCCACAAAGAGGTTACAGTCTAGTGGGAAAGGCAGCCTTGGAAACATGTGGTGACCACATGTGATGACCAAGGTGTGACCATCAAGGTATGAATTCAGTGCTGCAGGATTCGATGTGGAGACAGAGAGGGAACGGACGCATATATAAACCCATATTGTAAACACAATCCACATGCTTCCTCTTCTCCGATCAGTTATTAGCATCAGGATGTTCCCTCCCTCATCCAATGGCTTGTGTTTACCCGACACTTTCATTCACATCCTCCTCACACCTCAGAATCATCAGCCATGTGAAGCAGGTAAAGCAAGCATTATCCTTCTCATTTTGCACGTGAAGAAATCACGATCCCATGGTGAGTACATGACAGCACTGGCCCTCAAACCCATGCCTAGGGCTCCAGTACAAGGCCAGAGCCACCGTGCTGCACTATCTACTGCTAGATACAGAAACCCTACTGGAAAAAGAAACCTCGTCCTGATCTGTCCCCAGAGATACGCAGAAGGACTCTGAGCCACGTTCAGCAGCCATCTGGGTCATCATCTGCGTGTGGCCTTCAACACTCTGCCCTCCGTCGGTGCCTCTGGTCTCTGACCCCCACCGAGTCTCCATCCCCATCCCCGTCCCCGTATGAGGCCAAGTCTGTCTGCTGCTCTCGGATCTCACTGATACAGTGATGAGAAAGGACTCAGCACTGACCAAGGAAAAGTCACACATAAGATGTGAATATGGATTCCATTCTCCAGAGCGGTGTGTCTAAGACTTCAAAGTGTACATCAGTCATCTGCAGTTGCATCTCGTCCAAGTGCAGATTTGATGGAGCAGGTTTGACATAGGACCCAAATTTTCTATTTCTAGCAAGCTCCCAGTGATGTTGAGGCTGCTCGTCCGCAGACCACACTTGGAGAAGCAAGGATCTGGATTGAGGATGCTAACGCATCTCAGCCACTCTTGGGAAAGACAGCAAGTCACTCGGCTGGTGCTTCCTTAAAAAACTTGAGATGGAAAATAGACATGTGACCTTGAATAAAATATTATTATAAAGACATGTTTTTAGGAGGAACCCTGAGATGAAAATTAAAAGGTCTTGTAAACTTATGTGTATAACGCAGCCCACCTCTGCTTCACTTTCCCTGAGTTGAAAGTAACAAATCACCTCCAGCTAATTAATGCATGTGATGTTGTTTGGAACAAAACCTTATGGAAAATGCAGGTTATAACCCATGGTATTTTTCTTGTCTTTTTCTCTATAGGAGATGTCAGTGAAAAAAAGGGTCCAGAATGATTACTAACCCATGACTCCCAACAGTATGACAGGTATCTGTTTTATTTTCTTTACTTTGTGTGTTTCCATTTTTGTTCCACCCAAAGAGAAATATAGGCTCCCTAAAAGACCAACCTAAGAGTCTTAGCAACAGTTGTTTCCCAGCCAATGAGTGTTATTAAATGCAATACTCTGGTTTCTTTTCAGCTCGTATAAATCTTTCGCCTTTTACTAAACATTTCTGTGGAGAGGGGGGAAAAATGCAAATATATCCTGTGACTACATCCCAACAAATGTGCTTCCAGCTTTTTCGGAAGCCTTGAGATGCATCATCACCAGAAACATGATGGGAGGAAATGATATTTCACAGTGAAATCCTAGTTTTCAGCCTTCCCAAGGTTACCCTCTCACACCCAATACTTTTACCTGCCACATTCATTCAGATCAGTATAAGAAATAGCTCTATGTACTCAGTGACCACTGAGTTCAGGCATCTTCCTGATGGAATATTCAGCAGCAGAGTCAGAGTGGAATATGATGAGAGCACATAAGCTAAAGTGAGCTAGAAAGCAAGGGACAGAGGCGAGACAGAATGCCCCCTGAGGAACAGAAGGTTGCAATAGCACGGATTCTCTGTTCAACGCACAGAGCTGGGGTTACAAACTCACAGGCCCCAGGGGCCAGATAGATAACGCCCATGCCCAAAACAGCTGTCTGTCAGGAAAAACAAACCAGACAGGAGAGCCAGGCAACAAGCAGGGAGGGAACCCAGTGTGTCCAGAGATTTCAAATTTTCAAGAGAAGCTGGAAGCCAGATTTGGAATGAAATATCCCCATTTCTATTTGCGTTTTTTTTGGAGGGGTTTTTTTGGCCGCGCTACACTGCATGCGGGATCTTAGTTCCCTGACTAGGAATCAACCCCTTGCCCTCTGCAGTGGAAGCACAGAGTCCTAACCACTGGAATGCCAGGGAATTCCCCAAAATATCCCCATTTCTAAATGCAAGCAATTAACATATAAAAATATCAAGGATTCATGGGCCAGTCAAAATACGTCTTCTGACTAGAATCAACCAGTGGGCTCTCAGTTTATAACCACACCTTCCAGCCCAACCCCAAGCCTAGGACTGTCATTTGGTTACCATGGCAGCAGGGTAGGTACCCATAGACCTCAGCCTTCTGCAAGTTTACAAGCCTTAACGAAATGACCGTAACCTTACATCTCCCAGAATCACTGCCCTGTCTCTCGACCCACTGATACTTGAGTTCCTGGTGCAGCAAAAAGATAGACCACCTGAACAAACTGGAATGATTCACACCTGTAGGATAGCCTCGGAATCCCATCTCATCTTCCCATCTTATTTCTCAGTAACAGGCACCAAAACACACCCTCCGCCATTTCTGTGTCACTGCCAACTTGACCATTGTAGCACGGAAAGCTGTGGACAATACATAAACAAATAGGCGTGGCTGTATCTCAATAAAACTTTATTTACAAAACAGGCAGCAGACCAGCTTTGGCCCGAAAACTGTAGTTTGCTGACTCTTATTCTAGGGGTCAGGATAGTCTTATTGTTGAGCAGAATCCCCAGGCCAAATCAGCTCATCTCCAGGACAGAGCTAGAAATCCAGGCTCACTCTAAGGCGGTTCTGTATTAAGCCAGCTTTCAGCCCATCTGCGGATGCGGGATGCTTTCCCTGTGGGCTGTGCTGGAACCAGCTGCCCCCCCTCCCCGTGTAGGAGGATGCTTTTGCTTCCCAGCATTTGCTTCATAGCATAGAAACTAACAGCAATTCTATTTTCAAAAGAAATCTACTCCACACATGCATATGCTCAGTCTATGTTAATGGGCTCAGCTGAGAAAATCATTGCTTTAGACTCTCTTGTTTGTGGATGAAATAAAACAGTGTCCTTTTCCCTCTGTCTTTTCCTATGGCCTCAAGCTGCATGTTTATTTTAAGAAACCTAAAAGGAGACCATAATAAAGCTGTAAGTCATCAGAACTAAGTGCTTGCTTTAAAAGCATAACTTAAAGGGCAAATATGCATATTTTCTTTTTGAAACACATAATGGGTACTATTACTGTTATGCAATACAGGAAATCAATTAACCTTTATGAAAAGAAAACCAATTTTTAAATGAACAGGAGTAAGAACATTGAATGTGTTTTGCCAAAACCCAGCAGACAAGCACTTTCAGATTAAAAAAACGCCTTCAGCCACTTATGAAATTTCTGTATTTTGCATTAACTCAAATGGAGAATGGTTTATTTTCCGGGGCTATTTAATATCCACTGCAGTGGAGTGAAGTCCTGCTAAAATGTTCTCGTTGCTCTACCTTGACCTAATTTGACATTAGGATTGTATGAAATCGCTCACCGAAAATACCGATTCTTAGAGGAAAGGAAGGAAGTGCCTTGATACCGTATTTTATTGGTCTGGGATTGAGCACGGCTTCCTAGGGAATCTTTGGGGGACTCTGCTAACATTTATGTCATTATAATGAGCTCCACTTTGCAGAAAATCATGATTCGTCGCATAGGGGAGTTTGTTCTAAGATATGAATACCTAAAATTTTAAATACCCAAATGAGAGGCTTTTAGCCTTGACTGAAAAGGGAACGAAGAACTCGGACCCCTCTAAATGTGCCTAGAGAGGCAGAAACAGGGCTCTATTACATTGGCCCTGACCTGGTTCTAGGGAGTTGGGATGCGACATAAAGTCACCCCTGTGATGAACCTGCCACGTGAATAACATAGACCTCGGTCAGCAGTGTGACCTGCACCTCTTCTCTGTGACCTGCTTGTTCACCTAACTTCCCAACTGCGACCTTTGCCTTCTCCTTTTTCTCGCTCAAGGCATTGTATTCAGTGTGTCCCAGGGGCCAGGGGAGGAGTGTCTGCATGATGGGAAAGACCGGAGCGTTCTGGAGGTGTCGCAGTGTTTTCACTGTGTGATCCTCAGGTTGTTTGCCTGTTTGTTTTGTGTGTGTGTTTGTTTCTTCGCTTTCTTAAATGGCGGTATAGTTCTTTTACAATGTCGTGTTAGTTTCTGCTGTACAACAAAGCGAATCAACTGTATGTATACATATATCCCCTCCCTCTTGGATCTTCCTCCCTTCCCCTCCCCCCGGCCCACCCATCTAGGTCACCACAGAGCACCAAGCTGAGCTCCCCGTGCTATACAACAGGTTCTCCCGCTAGCTATCTGTTTTACACATGGTAGTGTACATATGTCAATCCTAATCTCCCAATTCATCCCACCACCCCCGGCCCTCCCTGTGTCCACGCGTCCATTTTCTACATCTGCGTCTCTATTCCTGCCCTGCAAATTGGTTCATCTGTACCATTTTTCTAGACTCCACATATATGCGTTAATATACGGTATTTGTTTTTCTCTTTCTGACTTACTTCACCCTGTATGACAGGCTCTAGGTCCATCCACATCTCTACAAATGACCCATTTTCATTCCTTTTTTCAAAAAGGTAGAAAAGCAAATTTGTCGTTGGTGGTAGGAGGTCATGACGGGGAGGGTTCTTTACCCTTCCCAACATCTTGTATAGGTGGGAGGTTGGAGGCCACAGAAAAGGCAGTAGATGGGGGCACATGCCCCACTCTGAACAATATAGAAGAATCTGATTTAGATGCTTTGTATCAAAGCCCCTTGTCCTGATTTGTTAAGCATGATGAAATTTATATTTCTTACTATGCCTGAGGTTGAAATTGTTTTGCATGTCTATTGGCCACTTGTATTTTTTTGCTTCATCCGTAACTTCCTTGCTTGTTCATATATAGTGTCCAGTTGCCCGTTGCGGGTTTTATATTTTTCTCATTATTTGTAGAAGCAATTTCTTACGTATTCAAGATAATAACAAAGCAAGCCACCTAATGTCTCTAGAGGTTGACTTCCTTGTCAGTTAAAGGAGAAAGTGAGAAATTCTCCCTCTACTTTGAAGATTAGGTCGCACCTCAGATATGAACATTTGTAAATCACATTTTCATAAAGTCGGTCACGGGTACATTGAAGGCTGGGTGTAGAGAAAAAGGGCACCCTGGAGAAAGTTTTCTTGTGTGTTTTGGGACAATCCTAATGTATAGTTTTTTCAGAGTCAAACAAATCACCTAAGCTGGGGAAGCTCGTGTTTTATTGTAAAGCCCATGTCATTTTCAAAGGTGGCCTCCCTAGTGTTCCTGAGACTTTTCAACCCCTCCTTATGACCGCTGCCTTCCTTCCTTCAGAGATAGAACCACAGTTGTGCTCTTGTTCTACAACCTATGGAGAATATCTCCTCACAAGGCCAGAGCTTGCTCACAGCCAGATAATGACGCCACTCAAAGATAATGAATGTTGGGCTTCCCTGGTGGCGCAGTGCTTGAGAGTCCGCCTGCCGATGCAGGGGACACGGGTTCGTGCCCCGGTCCGGGAAGATCCCACATGCCGCGGAGCGGCTGGGCCCGTGAGCCATGGCCGCTGAGCCTGCGCGTCCGGAGCCTGTGCTCCGCAACGGGAGAGGCCACAACAGTGAGAGGCCCGCGTACCGCAAAACAAACAAACAAAAAAATAGATAATGAATGTTAACGGCTTGCGTGTTGTTAGCATTTCCCATCAAAAATGCTCTTCTAAAATGGGATTCTGTTCACAGCTACTTAGTGACCCATCAAACCCGTGTTAGGCTTTTAATATACTGTTATCATAAATAATGTTATAATGAACCACAGTGTACATAATGTGACACCTCTCTGATTATTTCCTCATGATAAATTCTACAAAGTAAAAAAAACAAAAATGCTGGGTCAAAGGGACTGAACATCTTTCAAAACCTTTTCTGTTGCCAAATCGTAACCAGGTCACGGGACCAATCGGCACTGTAGTGTCCATTTAATCACATTTCCTCTAACTTTGGAGTTTTGTGGTAGTTTAATTTTGAGAAAGGCAATTAATTAGGCAAAGTTTTATCACAGTTTTTATCAAAGTTTTTCAAAACTTTACATTTTTCTTATTGGTAATAGATTTGACTACACACACAAACACACACACACACACACACACACACACACACACAGTTGGCAACTTAAATGTCTTCTTTGTAACTTACCTGTGCAATGAACTTTTCTACTGTACTATTAGTCTTTTTCTTATAATTCATATATTAAGGATTTAATTCACTATCATAAATGTTACAAACTTTTTCCCATTTTAGTATACGTCTCTCCTTTTTGTTTATAGCAATATTTGACCTTTTAAAAAATTTTTCTTCTCTTGAAGTAATTCCATACTAACAGAAAGGTTGCAAGATGAGTTCAAAGAATACCCCAAGTCCTCAAATGTTGACCTTTTATCACATTTGCTTAATTCTTTCCCCTCTCTCTTTCTATCTCTACATATATAATTTTTATTTGGTACCATTTACAGATAAGCTTGTGAACATGATGCTATGGCATTCTTGACATACAGAAATTTTTAGTTTAGATATAGTGAGCTCTCTGGAGATGTCATTTTAGGATTCCTGTCTTTGTTTTCCAGCTGAGAACGGGGCTCAGTGGGTCCTTGGGATGAGTTAACACTTCTGTGCCAACACATAGTTCTTTTCACTTAGGCACAGGGATGACTGGTTAAGAGGGAAGGTTGTCTCAACAAACACCCTTTCTGCACCAACGACAGACACCCCCATGGTACCCTTGCCCTAGCCTGTGGGGGAAGGGAGGGGAAACCGGACAGTGCTGGCTGTCCTTCCTTCCCTCCTGCCCAAGTCAGGAAAGCCATGCCCAGGTCTGTGTACTGGTCAGCTGGCGAGGGACATAACACAGAAGCCAGATGTGGCTCTGCTCCCTTTCACCACGTTGCTCCAGAAACCAGGAGCTTGGATCGTTGATTTATAAACTCCTGGCATAATTACTCTGAAAAGGCATCTGGAGGCTTATTTCACTTTGTTCCGAATTCCTGTTTCCCCAGTTGTGGCCAAAAATAAAATGTGGCCTTGGATTCCATAGAGCCAGCTATGCATATTACAGCGTGGCCACAAATAGTTTTGGTGAAAGAAAAATACCGACTTGCCCAAAGAGCCAGCTCTACTGTTGGTGGAGCCAATCACAGAAGGGAACTTGGCTTTTATTTCTTGGGTATCTAACCACCTGAAGCAATGGGGGCTTCTTTGCTCCCTCCTCTGCATGGTGCCACTTCTCAAAGTAACCAAAATCTCACTGCAAGTCAGCTAGAAAGGAAAGGCCAGGCTTCCCCCAAATGCCTTGAGGGCGAGAGGAAGGCTGCTGCAGACAAATCACACAGAGGACCTTTAAATTCCTCCCTATCAGTGGATTAGAAACTGCTTTATTTCAATATGTGACTCAGAAGATGTGATCTCTTAGCAAGAAGATATACTAATGATATTCTCCAATAGCAACAGTCCCAAAATATTCACCATACAATTTTTTTGGTAGTATTCTGGGTATTTTACCACAGTGACTATTCTAATATAACAGTTTAAAAAACTGTTTAAAAAAACAAAAAACAAACAAACAAACAAAAATTCCTCCCTAGACGTCTCTCCCCATCACTCCTGAGGGAACTGCAGAAACCCCAGGTCCCCTCCTGGCTCTGGGGTCTGCAGACCCCGCCCACTCCTGTCAGGAGCCCCGCCCTCTGCCGCTCCCTCCTCCCACCCCGGCTCCACCCGTTCATTCCCCTTGGAGGTGGTGGCCCGTCGCTCTGTCTCTCCCGTCTGCATCCCCCTGTAAGGATCTTCCTTTCTAAGGAACTCATCTTAGAAAGCAAAGGAAGGGAGAACCATAATTGCTTATCATTGTACATTTTCCCCCATCACACACAAATTACAAGAGTGAAAGTGCCTGAACGGGTCGGGTCTGGGGAAGAGAGGAGACCAGCATCTCAGTTCAAGATTTCCTCCAGTGTCCACCATACAGGGGAAAATCACGAAGACCACACACACACAAAAGAGAATTTCTGTGCAGCTAACACATCACCCTTTTCTTTAACACGGAGGCAAATACAGAAGGAACAGTGATACTTTCTACAATACGAATGTGGGTGAAGGAAGCCAGACCTGGCAACATCATCGACCTAAGGAAGAGCTGGCTTCTGGACTCTGTCTCTGTCCCTCCCCCATCCCTCACCTCGTTCACTTCCTGAACTTCTCCTGGAAGAGACACTTCCTAGTGAAAAACACGGGGCTTTCGGAAAAAGACCAAATTCATGGTATCTCACCAAATTCAGCCAGATTCGTGAAAATCTTCCCTCAAAACTCCTGGGGACGCGAAGACATTTGCTTCTAGACCAAACTTCACTTTCCAAATCTGAGCTGCAGCCAGGTGGCCAGGAAGGTGACATGTCAAAAAAAAAAAAAAAAAGCAAAAAACAAACAGGGCTTTGGGGACTTCCCTGGTGGCACAGTGGTTAAGGGTCCACGTGCCAATGCAGGGGACGCGGGTTCGAGCCCTGGTCCGGGAAGATCCCACATGCCGCAGAGCAACTAAGCTCGTGCACCACAACTACTGAGCCTGCGCTCTAGAGCCTGCAAGTCACAGCCACTGAGCCCACGTGCCACAACTGCTGAAGCCCGCATGCCTAGAGCCCGTGCTCTGCAACAAGAAGCCACCGCAGTGAGAAGCCCACGCACCTCAACGAAGAGTAGCCCCCGCTCGCCGCAACTAGAGAAAGCCCGCGCGCAGCAATGAAGACCCAATGAAGCCATAAATTAATTAATTAACTAATTAATTTTTTTTTAAGTTTGAAAAGAAAAACAGGGCTTTATAGAGTGAAAGGTGGGAACACGAGAGTGAAGAAAAAAATTGTCATACAGAGTGAAGTAAATCCGAAAGAGAAAAACAAATATCATACATTAACGTATATATGTGGAATCTGGAAAAATGGCGCAGATGAACCGGTTTGCAGGGCAGGAATAGAAACACAGGTGTAGAGAACAAACGCATGGACACCAAGCGGGGAAAGCGGGGCTGGGGGGATGAATGGGGAGATTGGGATTGACATGTATACACTAACATGTATAAAATAGAGAACTAATAAGAACCTGCTGTATAAAATAAAGAAAGAAAAGAAATGTATTTCCTTATCAACAACTCCTGTATCCCCCGAGAAGCCACCCTTTACAATATTTGGCCTCTCCTGGACCCCCACGCGGGGCCCCACTCCCTGCCCCTCCCCACCTCCATTGTCACCGGCATCACTACTGTCACCACCACCACCATCACCCCTCAGTATCCACCATCTCCACTCTTTTGAGCCCCCTGTAACCAAGAATTGCCTGTACCTCCCTATTCGGCCTGTGTTGACAGTCACAAATATCAACCCTAACCTGACAGGTTCTGTTATGTCAGGACAGATCTTCCTCTCTGTTCACCCAAGGTCCTTCAAAAGAACTGAAAGTCATTTTTCCCAACAGGAATTTAGTCCCTGATGAACATGTGATGGTATTGCGTTTGCAATGAGCCAAGAGTTTCTTCTCTGAGCCACCTCCACCTGTCCCCAACCCGCAACTGACAGTCCTGGGCTCGTGCTTTACCTCCCTTGGCTTTTCTTTTATGTCTTGGCCATCATGACATTCTCGCTCTGGAATTTTCTGTGCTGTAGAAGGGAAACTAGTGTGGACGTCCAGCTCCCCAGCCTGTAGGATGCAGGTGCATCCCGTCATGGTGCTGATGCTGAGCTGAGAGACATTTTCTCCAACCCTCACACTTCACACATCAGGAGGCAAAGGCGAGCACGGTGAAGTGACCTGCCCATGGTCACCAAGGCGGACAGTTGAGTGTTTGGACACTGTTCCCAAAGCATGGGAAACTGACTTTATTATTATTATTATTTGCGGTACACGGGCCTCTCACTGTTGTGGCCTCTCCCGTTGCCGAGCACAGGCTCAGCGGCCATGGCTCACGGGCCCAGCCGCTCCGCGGCATGTGGGATCTTCCCGGACCGGGGCACGAACCCGTGGGACTCTCAACCACTGCGCCACCAGGGAAGCCCGGAAACTGACTTTAAATAGTGATCAGGTCTCACTTTCTTTTTCTTTTTTTTTTTTCTTTTCAATTTTATTTCTATTACATTCCCATCACCATTGCTTTCTCTCTTTTGGGGGGCCATGCCACATGGCATGTGGGATCTTAGTTCCCCGAACAGGGATGGAACCCGAGCCCCCTGCAGTGGAAGTGCGGAGTCTTAACCATTTGACCACCAGGGAATTCCCACCATTGCTTTCTAAGTATCTCTTTAAAATGCTGCTATACAGGGTTGCTTTAAAAGACATTTTTCTCACCGTACAACCTTCCAGAGGTCCAATCTTACAGAACTTTTGATTGCCCACCGTTTTCTTTTTGGTATTAAAGATGACATGGAAGGAACAAAAAATAAGCTAACAGTGGGGTTTACATTACGTTACTGAGGACTTATGTTCTTAACTGAAGCTCTTAGTCTTTTTTGCTAAGCAGTGTGTATATGACGAATCTCCAAGGAAGCTGGATTCAGCAGGCTTCCTTTTGGGGGGAGGACCTACCCTTGTTCTGCTCTGATTTGCCTGCACATTCCAGTCACCCTGGGAGCTTTATAAAATCCCAGTGCCCATGGCACCCCAGACCAGCTAACTCAGAATCTCTAGGTGTGGACCCAAGATTCAGTATTCTTTTAAAACTGTCCAGGTGCTTCTGAAGCATAAGCCAGTCTGAGAACCACCATCCGGACACAGTGGTTCTCAGGCCAGGCTGCCCGTCCAGGTCCCCTCGGGAGCTATTTCAGAATACCAATGCCTGCACCCCACCCGAGAGATTCCAGCTGAGCTGGTCTAGAGTGGAGCCTCTGGCGTCTTTGTTTTTCTTAACTCCTCAAGTGATTCTAATGTGCATCCGAGTGTTGAGAAAAGAGCAGTTGCTCTCAAACTGCGTGGTGGGGTATCAGAATCACTGAAAATTTTGGTTACAAAAAAGGCAAAACCAGCTCTATTCTACAGTATTACCGAATGACAAGGACCTGGGCTTCTGAGTTCCTTACTAGCTCTCCAGGTGACTCTGATACACACAGAAGCTTAAAAACCACTCATCTAGTGGTGTTTTATTTTGTTTTGTTTCATATTGGATGTGTTTAAGCAAATGTTTGTTTTCTAACATTCGTTCTAACATTTATAACATTCTGGCATTTCCTCTGAGTACCTACAAAAGACATCTAAAATATCACCTGTTAATCTAGGGTGAACCAGGACAAACTGAGATGTAATTCATGATGCTTTGCTCTGGTTGATTACCTGGCGTGCCTTGTCACTTTCACCCAGGAATGACAAGCCCACAGTGCCTGCAATCCACATCTGGCTGGTGGACTGCAGCATCTCATTTACCTCAAAGGCCCATCAGGGTAGGAGCCCCTCCAAATCACATGATCATAAAGTCCTTCGGGGATGCTCTCCAAGGGCAGCATTGTTCATTGCAGGAATGGAGCTGCCATGAGGAAACTTATTTCTCTGTCCTGCAAATTCTTGCAAATGATCGAGTTGGACACTGAGCTCAGAAGGCCACCCCATACTTCTTTAGTGAGTAGTTTGAGTTGTATGGAGCTTTTGGTTATGAGAGGAGTTCTCCCCCACCCCCAAGAGGGTTTTTTTAACATATAAATTAAGTGACTACCATTTTAAGCCTCAAGAGAATGTAGCTGTCTGGGGAACAGCCCCATGGTGCTAAGGTTCTCAGTTTGGACTGCACGTTTGATTCCCTCAGGGAGCTTTTAAAACTCCCGACGCTGAAAATGCTGAACTTTTCTCAAAGGATGTGGTGAGGATGGAGGATGGATATAAATCCTCTAACACAGGGTAGGGTCCACTGAGACTCAGCCTGGAAGAGCGATCCTCAGGCAGTACTGGGCACAGGTAGGCACTCAACATTAGTGACTGTCAATTTAATGGTGAGAAATGGCCCATAGAATTACTGCACTACAATGGAAGAAAACAGATGTAAGTGAATGTTTGTAGGTTTTTCAAAGGTTGGTTGTGCAGGTACGCTTACATTTTCCCTGGTTTGCTTCGCTCACTCCCATAATTCCTGCCTTCTCATTAGGGTCCCTTTCAAATTCCGCCTCCCACTTAGGATTTCTTAAAAGAACTTTCTGTACCACCTAAGGCCTTTTCTTTTTCTAACAAGTGAGAGCCAAGAAATACCTTTGTTATTCTTTATTATTTTATGCAAAGATATTTTTAATGGAGTCATCTAAACACAATATTTGAAGCAAACAATTCATGCAAAAGGAAGAGTAGGTAATTTTTTAATACAGTCTCTTCCTTTCTGCAGAGTCCCTAATAAGAGAAGCGTCTTAAAACACTGGCTGGCATTATTAATACTTCATTTTCCATGGGCCTAAGTTCCTATACCAGCCGAGGCAAAGGGCCCATAGCACACAGCATCTTTCTGGATGCCCACACACCCCAGGAGGTAGGATGGAGCGACATGTAATCACAGGAAGGGGAGGTGATAGCAGAAAATGGGAGGGGGACCCACATCCCCCTGCAGCTGCCAATAAAAAGAAGTTTAAAAAAAAAAAGCACTGGGGCTTCCCTGGTGGCGCAGTGGTTGAGAGTCCAGCTGCCGATGCAGGGGACACAGGTTCGTGCCCTGGTCCGGGAAGATCCCACATGCTGCGGAGCGGCTGGGCCCGTGAGCCATGGCCGCTGAGCCTGTGCTCTGCCACGGGAGAGGCCGCAACAGTGAGAGGCCCGCGTACCGCAAAA
This sequence comes from Lipotes vexillifer, assembly GCF_000442215.2. Taxonomy (NCBI): domain Eukaryota; kingdom Metazoa; phylum Chordata; class Mammalia; order Artiodactyla; family Lipotidae; genus Lipotes; species Lipotes vexillifer. The sequence goes on along the minus strand of NW_006795975.1, from coordinate 1,675,325 downwards.
AAAAAAAAAAAAAAGCACTGGTTTCCCATCCTTCGATCTCATTCTACCTGTACAGTGTCAAATTGTGACTCCCATTTTTCTGCCAGGACCCTCTTGTTAACCCTTAACCTCCCACCTCCCTTAAACCCTGTGCTTTTAAACATTTTACCTGCCAAATTGTATTTTTCGGGTAATAGAATTCATTGCCTATTTTTAGTCATCAAAAACATATATAATCTGATATTTTCAATGAGCAGGATGAAATGACCCATGTTCCCATACAACACAGATATACAGAAAAAATGTGTTTATTTTTCAAGAACCAGAGGGCATAAGATTTTTCGTGAAAGTGGCACAGGCCGCCTCCTGTGGTCGTAGAATTTCCCTTGGGCCTTTTCAAACTTTTTAAACTGTTCCTAGTTCGCCCAGTACTACTTTTATGAACCTCAAGTTAAGGGCCATTTGAATGAGAAAACTCTGAATATTCTGTACTCCAGTTTTCTCAACTCTAAATAGGAATTATGCTCCTATATTACTCAGCTAAATAGAACTGTAAATGAAGGCATCAGAATACCAATTACTGCTGGCACTCCCTTTAATCAAAAAAGCCTTTCAGTATTATTATAAAATCATTCTTCAAAGATTACGTCTACGTAAATGAATATAAAATAGCCTACCCATACTCAGTAATGCATAATGAAAATATTCATGAGCATTTCAATCCTGTGCTCCAAATTGGATCAAGAAATCATTGGCATAAATCAGAACATTCGTAAATTCTTTGAGTTTTTTCCAACAGAAAATTCTAATTAAATTTAACCTTAGAGCATCTAAGAGATTGGATTCTAGGCATATAAAGGTAACTGAGTAGTCCTTACCTTGGAGGGGCTCGCGGTATCAAGAGATCAGTGTCTGAACACGCCAATACACATTTTTTTGACATCGAAAAAGACTTATAGAGGTTTAGAATTAGAAGACATCTCAGAGACCATCTGACCCAACACCCTGAAATCACAGGTGGAGAAACTAAGCCCCTGAACTTAAAGGAATGTGCTTCTGGCCACACAGATGGTTTGATGGTTCTCATAGACCATTCCTCTCACTCTTTCAGCTTCCAGTTGACTTGTTGCATTTGTAAAGGATTGAATGATATCGTAGATAAGAAAGCTATTTGCGATCCTCAAAGGCCTATTAGTAAAACAGTGCTCTCGGCTTTAGCAAGGTGAACTCTAAAATCTCAGTGAGTTCATACAACAGAATTTTACATCTGACTCATGTTAAATCCAAAGCCACGTGTTCTTGCTTGGTGCGTAATGTTCCTGTGGTCCTTTGGGAACCCAGGTTCCTTCCTTCTTCCATCCCCACTCACCTCTAGGACTTCAGAATTCTCTCCATTCAACAGGAGAAGGGAGGAAAGAAAATGAAAAGATGCATGGAGATGCTCTATAGGAGGGGCCTGGAGGGGGTGGCCAATGCTTTCATTCTCACCTGCAAGGGTGGCTGGGAAGTGCAGTCCAGCTGTGTGGCCAAGAAGCAGGGAGACGCAGATTCTGATATGAGTCTGTGTCACAAAGGGCTGTACAAATCCATGAGAGTATTCTGGAAGTGAGTGAGCTCAGCAAGGACTTGGTCTTTATATTAAAGTCATCTTTGTGTTCAAAAAGTTGTGACAGTCCTCTGCACCTCCTCCTGGTACTGTCGGCCTCTTTAGACAGGGCTACAATGCTCTGTTTTGCCTACCTGTTCTAGTTGCTTCTGGAGTTGGTGTGGTATAGTGAAAAGAACATTGGAGTCATGTGTCCTTGGAGCCAAATCCCCCCTTGGCCACTTATTAACCCTGTGAATTTGAGCAAGTCGCTTAAGCTCTTGGAGTCTTAATTTCCTTATTGTCCAATGGGGGCAGAAAGCATCCTAGCACTGCAGTGAGAATCTAAGTAAATCAGTCAACATTTATGGGGGTGCTCCTGTGTGACAAGTTCTGTGGTCCCCAGGGAAACAGCAGAGGTCAAAAACAATTTTTAAAAAGGCACAGAGTAATATGCATACAGTCATTGTCCCTGGTGGGCACTCAATACACCTGAGTGCTCTGGCCTCCCCTCACCACCCTCCTCTGCACACACTGCAAATTTTTTTTTTTTTTTTTTTTTTTTTTGGGTACCGGGGCCGC
>NW_006795975.1:1658053-1673051 GCF_000442215.2 Lipotes vexillifer | reverse complement strand
GCAGGCTCAGCGGCCATGGCTCACGGGCCCAGCCGCTCCGCGGCATGTGGGATCTTCCCGGACCGGGGCACGAACCCGCGTCCCCTGCATCGTCAGGCGGACTCTCAACCACTGCGCCACCAGGGAAACCCTCACACTGCAAATTTGATAGGACTTTTTATTTCTGTCCTTACACATCTAAGCCAGGAAGACACGTTTGTCCCTAGAAATTCTAAGTAGCATAAATCAGTGACTAACAATGCATCTGAGAGATGAAGAGGTCAGGAGAATGTTTTCCTGTTGTTTGGGACTGAATTGACAGGGTGATGATTCCATGAGGCATGTTTAAGGTACAAGGGCTTAAAACATAATGATTTGAGCTACCAAAAAATCCGTGTTCAGTTCCAGAAAGAGTAAACAGAAACGTGAAAGCAGAGAGCATCGCTGTAAGGCTGGCGGCCTTTACGTCACAAAGCAGCCTTTACCAATCAGGGAAGGAGGATACTTAGAGGTGCTGAGTGGGTCCCTGAGAGCAGCAAGCCCCTCCTGCTTGCTGACAGGTCAGGAAGAGCCTGCAAGGTCCCCAAGGGAGGGAAGGTTTCAGTGTCCGCATCCCAGTGACTCGGAGGCCTTGTCTTCTGGCTGAGACCAGAAGGCCTTGTTTCTCTCCTGAGACCCCGGGGGAGCCCTCCCCTTTGGTCCTTCTTGATTCCCTGTCTCTTGATTCCCAGCCCTTGTTTTATTGCTTTTGATGATTTCTCAAAAGGACAGAGGAGCTTTCTATTTGTTTGTTGGAAACCCTGCCTGTTTTTTACTTGCTTCATTCTTTCCATGAAGCTCTGTTTTATTTCTCTTTGTTTGCTTTTATCTTTTTCTTTTAAATGCGGCAAAGGCTGGAGGGGAGAGGGAGCAGGTAAACAATGAGGACAACGTGTGTCTCCAAACCAGGAAAGTCTATCCATCTCGACTCCAGTTAGCTCTGCACCAGCCATTGCTAACGCCCCAAACCATATCCACACTGCTGACCCCTTAAAAGGCAGCAGGGGGGCCGAGGGCAAAGGCCTCTGGTTGCATCTACCTGGGATCCAATGTGGCTCTACCTCTTCAGCTGTGACCTTGGGCAAGTGGCCTTCCCTTTCTGAACACTCAGTTTCTTCATCTGTGAAACGGGCATGACCATTAGCGATCTCGATACTAATGTAAGGGTCAAAAGAAACAACATGCTTAGCACCACGGCTGGAACACTGGGAGCTTAAGTACTAAACAATAAACGCCATCTTTGTGGCATTTATTATCACCACCACCACCACCTAGATATCTCCAGGTCAAATGCACCACCCCGCCAGGAAAGCTTAAGGGGACAAATGCAGCTATCTTGTCGTCTTGCTCAAGCACATTTGCTAAATCCCATAACCAAATGCCATCCAGCTTTCCCCAGCAACCCATCCCACAGTCCAAGAAGTAAAGAGTCATGGGAGTGACTCAGAAATAGGTCTTCCAGTCCCACTTTCCAGGCCTGATTCTTGAGAAGTGCCCATTCATTTCAAACATCCCTTTAGGATGTCTGTGAAAGGAGACATCACTGAAAATCTATTACTAAAGCTTCTAAAATCTTTTGGCCACTAGCCTGCCTCCATAAGACACCCAATTCTATTGTTCTCTCCTTTCCAGACAAGGATTTCTTACCCAGTCCCTTCCCTTGGAAGAACTCAGGAAATACTGACCAGGCCTGTGATTCACCTAATCTCTGCTTTGGGGATGGGCAGTTGTAGCCATGGTGGATTTTCTCTCCTTTCAAATTACAGAGTCCATGGCATGTTTAATTAATAGAGGCTTAAGATTCCAAATTTCCAAGATTCAGAATCTGCTTTTTCCTGACCCTGTCAAGGATTTGCCATGTGCCACAAATTAGTTGAAGAAAGGCCTTTGATCTCCACATGCACTGGCCAAGAGGACAAGAATTAAATTGCCTAGAGTGGGCTTCCCTGGTGGCGCAGTGGCTGAGAGTCCGCCTGCCAATGCAGTGGACACGGGTTCATGCCCCGGTCCGGGAAGATCCCACATGCCGCGGAGCGGCTGGGCCCGTGAGCCATGGCCACTGAGCTCGCGCGTCCGGAGCCTGTGCTCCGCAGCGGGAGAGGCCACAACAGTGAGAGGCCCGCGTATCGCAAAAAAAAAAAAAAAAATTGTCTAGAGTATGGGGACAAGCTGTCGGGTCCACAGTTCCCAATCTGTCTTGTCCATCCCCATCTCACCCTCTATCTCTCGGTAGCTCTTTCTGTCTAAGGGTCTGCTCTGCTTGGGCCCCTTGTAGCTTTTACCACTGTCCCCCACTCCCACCGTCGATGGCACGCTGCAGTGCCAGCATTGCTCACCCCCATAGAATACCATCGTGGGCCAGCCCCCAGGAGAGCACTGGTTGAGAGAGTCTGCCAGTTATCTTGGGACAAGGACAACTTCAGCCCAGTATTAGTTCATCCTAAACAATCAGCAGCTGCCTTTATCCTGAGGCCAGATTCGAGACACGGAACCAGGAGCTGCTTGTTCTGGAAACAAGGAGGTCGCTTCATCGGGATGAAGGCTACCTGCCCTCACCCACCTTCACCCCAGATGGTCTCAGCGCTCCCTGGGTCACAGGGGAGGCTCCTGATGGAACTTGGTGTTAGGAGTCGGTACACTTGTGGGAGCTCAGGCTTGGTTTTGCTTGTGACTCTGTCCAAATGGCCTCCATCAAACCATTCCCCCTTCTTGGACTCCCATTTCCTTTTCTATAAACAAGGTGTTTGAACTGGTGTGAGCCCTAAGGTCCCTTCTCAGCTCCAGCTCTTCTCTGAATTTTACTATCCAGAGCCCATAAGATGAAGACCAGTGGAGCTAGCTAATTTGCCTCTGAAATTCAGCGTGGAATATTGCTACCCATCAATCTACCATATACGTCCCCTAGCTGTTGCTCATCAGGACAAAGAATCTGGAGAGTGAAGTAAGGTGAAGTCGCCCCAGTGTAGGTTTGGCAAGCGAGGATCACTTCCGCTTCACATCGTCACACCCTTTGCGTACGGAAGGGCAAAATCTTCTGTTTCTGAGCCTTAAAATGAGAAGAAATGACTCTGACGCTCATCTCCACGGCTAATTATTTTGCTCAGGCTGTGTCTGCTTCGCTTGCTTTAAATAAAAGCCTACGCAGCCTGCCGTCCAAATATAGGTCCACAGCAGTCCAGAGAGGAGACAGCCTGGGACTTATGGTAACGAGGGCTGTTCAAATACCCAGCAAATGGGCCCTAGCGTATCAAACCCACAAGTCAATATTAGAAATGAAGAGAAGGTAAATAAGCTCTGTTTGGGGCACAGGAATTTTTTATAGAGTTTCTTCCCTTGCTGGAAAACAACTGTGATCAATACTAAGTACAAATAATTGCTTGTAATAAAAAAAGTATTCAGGGAATTCCCTGGCGGTCCAGTTGTTAGGACTCCGCACTTTCACTGCCGGGGGGCACAGGTTCAATCCCTGGTCGGGGAACTAAGATCCCACAAGCCGCGTGGCACAGCCAAAAAGTTAAAAAAAAAAAAAAAAAGGTATTCATGACTATATCCCCATGGAACCACATCACAGATTTGTTTATGTATGTTAGGACTTTAAAAGGTGAGCAATGCTTTGCAAATTTCACCATCCCGCCCATCTACTAAAAATAAGTGCCTGCGTTATTAGGGCACTCTCGCTAAAATTTCCCAGATTGGAGCTGAATTTAGATTAAATTCATGAGTCACTTAAACTGCAGCTGTTCCTGCTAGTGCTGGATCTATCAGCCATTCACACCTTAGTGTGTATTAATTCAACTGGACTGTCCCTCCCTGGAATCAGTCACACTGACCGTGGGAGGAGGGTAGAAAGGAGGAACCCCAGTGCCTCACTCGGGTCAGAGGAAGAGAATTTTTTAAAGTTTATTTATTTATTTATTTTTGCTGTGCTGTGTGCGTGGCATGCCGGAGCTTAGCTCCCCGACCAGGGATCAAACCTTGCGCCCCCTGCAGTGGAAGCGCGGAGTCTTAACCACTGGACCGCCAGGGAAGTCCAGAGTAAGAGCATTTTGAACCAGAGGCCACGAGAACCTCGCTCACCTCACAGTCTTGCAGGCGGGTTTCTTAACCTCAGCACCATTGATTTGAGGGTCTGCATAATTCTCGTGGAGGGTTAGCCTGTGCATCGTAAAATGTTTAGCAGCATCCCTGGCCTGTCTCCAGATACTGTCAGCTGTCTCCAGGAAGGCAAAATCCTGGGTGCAGACTGCCAGCTTAGGGGCAACCCTGTAGGTGCTCATGGCAACTTCAGGCCGTGACTCTTTGTGAGTCGGTATGTGGGTCCACTGAGTGACCCTCGTGAGGAGGTAATATGCAGAATGGGATTTTTCTTCCAGAGCAGCCTCCTCACTTTGGCAGTTTACTTCGTCATCCCCACCTTGTCTCATCTTCCAGGCAAATGGACCCCTAGAATTGAGGCAGCTGTAGGCAAGGCAGCCCCAGGAAGTGAGCTGCCCTTCCATCTTGGGAAGCAAGTGTGGATCATTTTTGATACCTTCGACTTTGCTTGCCACACTGTCCCAAATAAATCCAACCACGAGAATACGCAAGAGAACACACACCCTTTGGTTGGAGAGCGCATTGGTTCCACCACTTTGGTAGCTCGACTCCTTCTGCAGAAGCTGCCGTCTGTGGACGCGTACCAGACACACGGGATAATTGCTAACAGCACAATATTTGTTCTTCTTTTGGTTACTATTTGGTCAGAAAATATCTCAGGCCAGACTTTCAGAAAGTTGGAAATGTTTGCATCTCAAACATCTCTTGTTCCATGCTCAAAATAAGACAAGCCTGTTCATTTGGACATCATGTGCATCCTACATTTCTAAAGAAATATGCTCTTGGATTCCATTCTTTCTTTCTTTCTTTTTTCTTTTTTTTTTTGCGGTACGTGGGCCTCTCACTGTTGTGGCCTCTCCCGTTGCGGAGCACAGGCTCCGGACGCGCAGGCTCAGCGGCCATGGCTCACGGGCTCAGCCGCTCCGTGGCACGTGGGATCTTCCCGGACCCGGGCACGAACCCGTGTCCCCTGCATCAGCAGGTGGACTCTCAACCGCTGCTCCACCAGGGAAGCCCCTCCATTCTTTTTTTAAGGAGAGATTTGGCTTTCTGAAGCCATGTTTCCTGAGGAGCTAGATGAACCTCTCTCAAAGCAATATGTACTCTGAGACGGTCCATTGTCATTCCCTAGGATGTCCCATTTGCCATCAACCAAGCTTGGCCCCTCTGGAGGAAGATTCCAAGCACAGTACTGCCCTTTAACTAGCTTCGTGACTGTGGGCAAATGTTTTTCTTCTCTGGGCTACCATTGCCTCACCTGCAGAATGTAACCTAGGGAGTATGAGAAGAGCTCCCCGTTTACTGTCTGTAACTTTGGACAATATCTTTAGCTCTCTCGGCCAGTGTTTCCTCATCCATGAAACGGGGCTCATAACACCATCTCCTTCACAGCGTAGTTCTAATGAGTAAATAAAGCACTGTGTGCACCGTGCCTGGCACCCAGGAGACCTTCTAAAAGGGCTACCTCTCAATATCATAAACTCCAAATGAAATTATCCCGTTGTCAGTTCTAAACCATCAGGTGGCCTTTTAACCTTTGAGATGGGCAGCTAGGACACAAGTCAGTTCTTCCTTACCTCGGTTGTTCATTTTTGTTTTCTTTCTAAGTTTTTTGGCCACTTGGAGGCAGAGCCGGTACTATCATAAATATTAGCCTTTTGAAAAAATCAGTGTGGGAATGAGAATCATGCCCTGCACAGCTGTCTTGTGTTTGGTAAATTTACTGGAAGACAAAAGTTTTAATTAGACAAACAGCTCCTAATGTTTGAGGTACAGACTGAAAATGTCAAAATTTGAAAGTGTTGAGATTGAGCGATAAATCCTTGTTGTATATCAAAAAAAAAAAAAAAGTATGCTTTGAATTAAAAGATCATAGGATGAAGAATCAGAAGACCCACCCCAGCACTTCCCTCATCTGGTGACTTGCAGCACAAACGTGACCTCTCTGAGCTTTTAGTGTCTTTATTTCAAACCTCTAACTCCGTGTTTCAGGCCACAGAATTTAGTTCTTCTGCTTGAGATGGTCACCTAAGTCATTTGGTGTTGGTTTCCCATAACAGGGAGAGGTGTGGTGTGGTCACACCACGGGTTTGGATCCTGACTCTGTCCCTTACTCACTGTGTGATCTTGAGCTTGTTGCTAAGTCTATCTGTGCTCCAGTTCCCTCATCTAAAACCTGAGGATAATCTTGCTGCCTCACAGAGTATTGTTGAAGATTAAATCTTACATTTAATCTCAGAATGGGTGCCTGGCATCTAGTAAGCCTACATTCAATGTTAGCTATTACTTTTATTATTTTGCTGGATATCTCTAGAGACGAAATGAAAGGAAAGAAAAGGAAATTATAATCGGAAATCTTTGTGTTTGGATTTTTCCATTTCATGAAGCAAAGTTACCAACTAACCATTTAGGAAATAAAGGCATTAAAGGCACGTTCCCGAAATTGGGTCATTTGTAGAGACGTGGATGGATCTAGAGACTCTCATACAGAGAGAAGCAAGTCAGAAAGAGAAAAACAAATATTGTATATTAACGCATATATGTGGAACCTAGAAAAATGGTACAGATGAACTGGTTTGCAAGGCAGAAATAGAGACACAGATGTAGAGAACAAACATGTGGACACCAAGGGGGGAAAGTGGCGGGGGGGGGGATGAATTGGGCGATTGGGATTGACATGTATACACTGATGTGTATAAAATGGATAACTAATAAGAACATACTGTATAAAATAAATAAAATTAAATTTTAAAAATAATAAAGGCATGTCCCTTTACTTTCCCTAACATGCGACCCATCAAATACTACTTTCCTCTCTGATTTCTGGATAGGAAAATCATCTGTCTCTGCAGGAAATATTAAAAATCCCACCAAAGTTTAAACTGGCTAAACCACACGTTTAACAAATCCTGTCTACTTTGTATGGAGACTGTGCCCTAGAACAGAGTGTCTTAGACATCAGTGTGCACGTGAATCACCTGAGGATCTGGTTTAAAAGCAGATTCTGATTCATCCTTTCTGGGGCCAGCATCCCACATTTCTAACAAGTTCCCGGTGACACTGATTCTGTGGGTCCTCAGACTACGGGAGAGTAATAAGGCCTCTTAGACATTCACAAGCCATTTGAGGATGGAGGGTCCATGGGGCATGCCTGGCCCTCGCCAGGGGGCCAGGCAGGTTGGAGATGGGCAATCCTTCAACAGATTGAAATATTTCCTCTGTAAATGAAGGGCATATCTGCCATGATCTCAATCCTAGTTGTCTCTTTGCAGAAGGCAATATCTGGAAAAACGGTCGTGAGATTCTATGAAAACCCAGAGGAAGGGACCTCTGTAGGCTTGTGTGTTACTTTATTTTTTTAACACCAGCGTATATGTGTGTCCAGTTTGTTAAGCCCTAAGTGTGTGTAATTCATTCATAGAATTCGTGTTTTGCTGCCAAGTAATAAGACCCCTTTAAAGTGTGGTGTACAAAATTGTTCTGATTACCCAAGTCATATTTTGTCTTTTTATTTGATAAATGGTAAATCTCAACATTTGTTCTTGATTCACAAATTATGTCCCAGTCCTAGGTTCCAAAGTTAGAAAAGATTCACATTCTTTCCTACTTGTGGAAGGTGTATTTCAAGTTTGGGAACATAAAATGGGGCCGAACTTACAGGCGACCTATGTTTTTTTTCAAAACTGTGGGTTCAGACTGGCAACAAGAATAAACACTAAGACCTGAACTTTCGCACAGGAGAAATCTAATCCTGGCAACAAACATCTGTTCCCTTTACTGTGCATTTGTGGCTCTTTAATATGAATGTTTCTGCAACAGCTGTAGCCTTTTTAATATCCTAAATGGAATCTCTGTGGCCATTAGAGTAATTACCTCCAAGTTTGAGTCATCCGACCTGAGGATTCTCTGATTAAATTCGGTATGAATTATGGAAAACCAATGACCATTCCCAAGGGAGGATTCCATTGTGTTCACTGGAAAGTCCTTTCCCAGTCTTTGGGGCCTGTGGTCGGTGTTCCAGCATTCAGCTTGTTCCCGTGTGGGTAAATACTGCCACGTTTTCATGGGGTGAAACTCCAAGTAGAGTTTCCCCCGTGGTCTTGGAACACACGTTGTTTTGTTGCTTGGTTTTTAACTTTGTTTCAAGCTAAACTTTAAAAGAGATGAATGTGCATCCCATTTAAAGGTTCTAAACACACACTTGTAAAAATTTTTAATGGTTTTAACTTACCGAGAGATGATCATTGTAGTTTCTAGTTTCAGAATACTTATTTGAGATTTCTATGGCTATGTTGATTGTTTTTCATGGAGATAGTGATTGCCTAGTGGAATAGGCAGGAAAACTGGAGAAGTGAGACCAGCCAGATAAGGAAAAGATTTGTTTCTGTCTTAGCGGTTCCCAGATCTCACTCACTTAATGGACTGCGGATCACTGCCAGGGAAACAAGAGAAAACCGCGGTGATAGCAAACTTAAATTCGCCTGCACGCAAGGGCAGAGAAGGCCAGGCTCAACAAAAGGGCAAATTAATAGGCAAGTGCTCAGGAAAAGAAAACCAAAACCACACAGCAATGGAAAGCAGCCTATCTGAACAAAGAGGCTAATTTTGCAAGACTTTGCCTACAAGACGATATTTCTGAGGACGCGTTTCAGGTAAACAGACAAAGGCTGAACAAGGGCCTCAGCAATCTTGTTTATAAAATTTCAGGAGTGAAGCAGCTGATGAGTAAGCCCTGACTGGGATGTTTGAGCACATTACCCCCACCTCAGTATTCCTTTCATTCATTCATTCTGTACGTACATCAATGCAGTGTTAAGCCCTGACTGGGATGTTTGAGCACATTACCCCCACCTCAGTATTCCTTTCATTCATTCATTCTGTACGTACATCAGTGCAGTGTTAATAAAAGCTTTTCTCTCTAAATTTTCAAATAAAATGTCACTATTTGTTTCTCAAACCCCAGCGCCCAGTTTCTTTAGAGACCTCTGCTCCAGATCTTGAAACACTTAGGAGGCTACCTGGCACACAGTAGGTGCTCAGTGAACAGTAATTTGTATTTATGGAGCCCAGTCTAGTAACCTGGCATATAGTAAGTGCTCAGTACATTTTATCAGTGTAACCAAACTCAGGTCTAGCTGCTCCCAGCTCGAAAATCAATACTCAAGAGGGAAGGGTTGGTAGAAACGGAAAAATGTTGCTTTTAATCACAAAGCCAGCAATCTGGGGAGAAGGTAGACTTGTGTCCCAAAACCAACTCCAAAGATACTACTTGGCCATGAAAGTTTTTAAAGGGAAAAGGGGAGGTAATCTCAGTTAATCATTGAGGTAGGAGGTCAGACTCGTAGGCTCCCACTGCGTTCAGGCTTGTCATCTCGTGATCTTTCTTTAGATGCTGTTTGTTCTTGAGATGACTGAAGGGGAAGCTGGGGAGAGATCTGGTGGTCTGTTAATTACTTATTCTTCAGTTCTACTTCTTTGATCTAAAGAAAGAACCAACAGGTTAAGCAACGTATTGTGTGATCCAAAGATTTGAAAAGTGTGCTTGGGCCAGAGATGAGTAGAGCATGGGGGCGCCTGGTTTAAGGTTGGTGACAATATAAAGGTGACAAGACAAAAGGGACCTCCTGCAGAGAGCTCCTTCCCGCAAAGTGCTCTTTCCTGCCAAAAGCTGCTTACACCAGCATTATTACTATTATTATGCATGTAAAATACCTTGTACACAATAATATACATGGTTTCCTTCCTTCCTTATTCTCCCTAGCCACAAGTCCTTTAGAAGCCAGGGGCCTGGAAGGCCCTATCCTCAGCTGTGACCCATTCCCTCGTGTGCCTTACAATGGTCAGAGCATTTCATTCCATTTTGAAGGTTTAAATTGTAGAGAATATCAAGGTAGTCTCTGGTCCCAACCTCCAGGGCTAGCCAAGTCTTTATATTGGGAATACGAATATGTATCAGTGAGATCTCAGAAACAGTACACGACTGCATGTTTTTAGAACAAACAACGAATGTGTTTCAAAAGAAGAGGAACTCACCACAGGCTGGCATAGTAAGAGAGGCTGTGTGGACAGTGTCCACTCTGCCCTGGGAGGTTCCTAGTGTCTGTGTAATCCCGCCCACCGGGAGCGGTGGCTTTGATCTCCATAATCATTAGTAGGAAAATAGGAAGGGAGCCCTGCCAGCACTTGCATTTCTGCTCAAAGCTAGGCCTCGTACGTACATACGTTGCTTCATGTCACCTTCACACCCACCCTGTGAGGTATTTTAATCCCAGGTTACTCAGCAAAGTTGTGTCACCTTCCCTGACAATTCCTGAAAGTAGTAATAGTGAATATCCTTTAAAAATAGTCAACAATTTGATATTTGTCTATTTCAGAGAACTCTCCATTTCTTGCCCAAATATTCCAAATTCACAAGTCTCGTGGCTTCCTCTGGGGAAGCACCGCCCGCCAAGGCCTTCATAAATGAAAGTAAATGGTGCCCAAGGCCATACAGCTTCAGGTCACTCTTGAAGATTCCCAGGCCAGGTAAAGAACGCCACCCTGGACAGATCCAAAGGCACCAGGAGACAAGCCCGCAGCCCATCCTCTGGTGGCCGGCCCACCCCATCCCAGATGCTACTAGACCAGGGGTGCTGTGCCAGGTCAGGGGGCCTGAGAGGATGGCCCTGAGACTCACCAGCCACACAGTGGCACGTCTGTGGAGCTTGGCCACACACGTGGCCTGGGAAGCAAACAGTGGGCTACACCTGTGGCTTGGGCAGAGCATTCATGGGGTACAAATGCCAAAGTAAAAGCAGCGAGATCACCCAGCCTGGCAGTGGGAGGAACAGAGTCACCCAGCTACCCTTTCTGTCTTCTCTGAGCACAGAGCACCCCGCAGCCTGTGCCCCAGCATCTGTCCCTGACGGGGCCACCTTCGCTGCTCACGCTGAGCAGTCTGGCTGACTTGTCTCGCACAGAACACATTACTGTTCTGTGGGTAGAAATTCCTGGATAGATAAGAGTCTGTGTGTGCTCTGTCCGGCTTCAGGGGTTTTCTGACCTGCCTAGATTACATTCAGTTATTTCCAAATAACATTTATTGAGGTCCTGTCATGTTAAGACACTGTGCTTAGAGCTGTGGGATTTGAGAGATGGATAAATTGACTAGGGTCCAGTAAAGGAGGAAAAATGTGGGGATGCCACTGACACACAAGGAGGCCGTGGTAAGTTCTTGCCCTTGCAGAGGAGGCAGGACAAACAGGGCAGATATTCCAGAGAGAGGTCCAATTTTCTCAAAGTCACTCAGCTAATAAGTGGCAGAGCCAGAATCTGAACCTTGACTAGCTGAGCCCGTAGTCTTATCCACTATCCTATCCTGCCTCTAAAGCAGCAGAAGAGCTTTCATTTTCACCTGCAGTTTGGGGACGATAATACTGTTGGTCATAGAAAATCGCACTGAATTGGTTTTAATAGTAATGAATCCACCTTGTGACTAACCAGTGGCTTCTGGATAAGAAAATAGGCAGAGTCTGTGCTTAGGTAGCAATTTTCTCTTTGCAATTATCAGATTATTAGGGAACAACAAATATGAATTGTTATTCATTGACATTGTGCTAGGCAATGTAAGTGTAACCACAAAAAAAAGAGAGAAAATTTTACATGTATATAAATGGTTATATCACGACGTAAAAAGTAGCATGCAGAGGAAGGGAGATATGTTTTGGAGCTATGGAAGTTTGAAGGTGGATGGATTGGTTCAAGAAAAGCTTAAACAATGAGCCAGGTCTTGAAAGTTGAATAGGGATCAAACCTGTTGCTTGATCAGGTTGCTTGACCCACCAAGCTAAGCAAGCCAGGTATGAGATAGTCAGGAGCCTGAACGGAGCATCAAAGCATCTCTCCCACCTGCCTTGCACGGTCATCAGACATCCAGCTTTAGGCATTCATTCCTGGGCTACGATCCTACACTCTTCAAGCATCCTCTTTAAATCACAACTTCTGCTGAGAGGGGGTCACTCATCCCAGGTTCCAAGCCATTAAGCTAGTGGTGTGAAGTCATTTGTCAAACTTCTTTCTTCTGGAGATGTTATTTGAGAATCACGTTTAGAAAAGACGTGAGTTTGGCGGATGGGGCAAAGGGAAGAGATCATTTGAGTGTATGAGTAAAGAGCGAACATTTACCGTTTACAATGTGCCGTGCACTGTTCCGAGACCTTTTTATGTACGAACTTATTTAATCATCACAGCAATAGAATGTTCCCATGTGGCAGGTGAGGGAACTAAAGTATAGAGAAGAGAAGTGACTTGCCCAAGGTCACTAAGAGATCTGTGAGTAGGGGATTCTCCCACAGTGGTGACTGAGCACCCAGAGGACTGCATGAGAATAGCAAGGACTTGGGAGGAGGGAGAGACCATCCAAAGGGAGTCAAAAGGAAGTGGGAGGTCATCAAAAACAACCTCACCTACACACACGTTCTGTTGAGGACCAGGTGGTGATGGTAGCAGTGTTGATGATGGTCATGGTGTTGAGAGTAAAGGTAAGGTACCTGTATCCACTGAACGCAGAATCTCTTATTAGGAAAAGTAAGACATTGTTTTATTAATAGTATTTTTCCCTTTGGATAGAAAGAGATACATATGGTCATGTACGCAATATAGATTAGGTGGTTACAGCACTGTGTACACCTGAAGAGCACTTAAGTACTAAATACATCCACATACATCATTTCATTTGAGCCTTAGAAAAATCCCAGGAGCAATATTATATTGCCCTTTTGCAAATGGAAAATCTGAGACTTAGGGACAGGAAGTGATCTTCAAAGATTAGACCCATCAACCACGCCACAGAAGGGTTGCGACGCCGATCTTCCAGCCCCCCTCCCTGCCTCCCTCCACCAAAGTTTTTCATTTTCAGTTACCTTCCTGGAGAAATGCAACCCTGAGAGGTTCTGCATCGGGGGAAATCTAACCTTCTTGTAAAAGGGGGAGGCAGTTGGATCCTCGTGGTTTTCCTGGTACAACAGGGGGTGGTCATATAAGGGTCGGGAAGGGGGCAGTCCAGGCATAGGGAAGAGCTTCTGCAAAGACCCTGTGGTGGGAATGAGCTTCCCAGGTTTGAAGCCCACATGTCCAGAGGACAGAGAACAGGGGGCAGAGCCACAAGAGTGGGGGCTCAGCAGGACAGGCTGATAAATCCCACAGAGCCCTGCGGGCCGCAGTAAGAGCTGAGGACTTCCTTCCAATATTGATGGGAAGTCACCAGAAGATTCTAAACAGCAGAGCAATCTACTCTGATGTATATTTCTAAAAGCTCACTCTGGCTGCTGCGTGGACCATAGCTTGGAGGTGGCTGAGAGTGAAAGCTTGGAGACTGGTTGTGAATATCAATAATTGGGAAAATTGGACAATAAACATAGTTTATAAAGAACTTTCCAAGTATTCATCGAAGGATAGCTATTAATAGGTCAATGGCGACTTAGCAAACATATCAGTTAACAGTACAAAAGATACGAAAGAGCAGATGAAGTGCTTCTTTGAAATTTCGTCTCCCTGTCAATCAAGCAGGAGAACACTGTGTGCTTCCGGGCTGTTCATGGAGATGAATCAAAGTGTCTAGCTCTATACCTGGCCCATAGTAAATGCTCAGCCAAATGTGAGTCTCCTGTTCTATGTGACTCCACAAATAAAAGTCAGTTGATGTGTCTGAGAATTCCACAAGGCTGAACTTACGGGTTGGAGTCAGAAATTTAAGCGGAAATCAGAGACATCATACTTAGTTGCCTGATGCTCTACGATGATAATTCGACACACTCACTGGGTTGGCAAAGCATATTATATATACATCCACTGAACACAGAATATGGTTCGGGGGTCTCAGTGCCTCATACTGATGGCCTTTTAATGCAAACTCCACAATCGTAATTGGTGCCATGAAACCCCAGCCTACTCAGCAGACCCTTTCTGAGCACTTTGTCATAATTCCATTTCCTTTGCCTTAGCACTTTTCTAAGGTGTAAGCTTGCTTTCATGTCCTGAAATACTTGCATATTTTCATACAATTCTCCTTTTTTGTTGGACAGGTTTATTTTCTATTATCTTTAACGAAATTTCCAGAGATAGGACGTAGGCAGTTCTGTTCATAGGATTTATGTTTGTTTCTTTTTGCAAAAGAACCCTTTAGGTCAATGCTGGGTCATTCGAGCCACTAGAATTATGGTCATCTAACACAGATGCAATCATTCAAATCTAGACGCCCTCGAGACACACAGGTCAATGTGTGTCTAGTTATTTTAGTAGCAGTTCACATGCCCCTATCTAGTTCTTTCCTTTGATTCTACTTATTTATTAATTTGCATCATAACTGACAAATTAATTGTCTTGATGTCTAGACTATGAAATATTAAAAGCCATCTGTTAACTGGGATCCATTAAAGAATTCATTCTTCATGTGAATAATAAGATATGGTCATTTCCAGAATCTCGCTTTAAAAAAAATGTATTTCTACTACTGTGCACATTTGTGACCCAGATAATCCTCAGAACAACAGGCTTTTTGACTATTTACTCACATCCATACCTGCAATCTATAAGATAACTCCAGTTAACATCTGACTTTTAATGCTTCAAGCAGTAGATCCCAAAACAATTGGTGAATGTTTTAATTATAATGCGAATTTAGTCCAGGGCGTGTAAAACCTTCCAGTCTGAGAAGGGAACTGCACCCTTATCTGATATCTGCCAATAATTTGTTTTCTTACCTTAGATTTTCTTAACCCTGTGGATCTCAAACTCTACTGGGTATCAGAACCATCTGTAGAACTTGGTAAATATACAAATGCCCAGGCCCCATCCTATTTCAATAAGCCTGGTCTCCTACCATCTTTTTTTTTTTTTTTTTTTTTTT
>NW_006795975.1:1633692-1657037 GCF_000442215.2 Lipotes vexillifer | reverse complement strand
CTTTTTTTTTTTTTTTTTTTTTTTTTTTTTTTTTTTTTTTTGCGGTACGAGGGCCTCTCACTGTTGTGGCCCCTCCCGTTGCAGAACACGGGCTCCGGACGCACAGGCTCAGCGGCCATGGCTCACGGGCCCAGCCACTCCCCAGCATGTGGGATCTTCCCGGACCGGGGCACGAACCCGTGTTCCCTGCAACGGCAGGCGGACTCTCAACCACCAGGGAAGCCCTCCTGCCATCTTTAATAGCACCTCACATGACTGATATTTACCAAAACTTGAGATTCACTGATGTAGTCTTTTGAGATTTTAATCCTTCTAAAAAGAAATATCTCATTGGTTTGAGGTTTGGGGGAACCAAAGGATACAGAAATAGCAGGAAATCCCTGAAAACCATCATTGCCAAGCAAACATGGAAATAACACAGTTCAAAATGTATGTAAGTTTTTTTCACATTGAAACTATACAAACATTTGATATAATAAAACCTTGTTAGCTTGATATTATAAGAAATTAAACCCTAGCAATCTTACTGGCGACGTACAAATTGGTCTCCACCTGCCTTTTCTGATAGATTTTGATGAGATTGAAGGAGAGCCATATACCTACCAGGAGGGAATGAGCTTTGTCACACCAGAGAGAAGAGGTTTTTGCAAATTCACATCTCACCTAGGTTTTAAATTTTTTGCCATTTTCTGAAATTCTTTATGGGGTATGAAGTTGCATTCAGCATGTCGATTGTCAAGCTAAGGAGGTTCTGTTATAGAGGGTTTTTTCCCTTTTTCTTTCTTCCTTTTTTTTTTTTTTTTTTTTCTCTTTTTCTTCTTTTAAATGTGACGGAAAACGTTCAGGGCTTCTAAACACTAAAGAGAACATTTTGGCTTAGGCCAGTGTTCAGTCTAGTGCCAAACTCACAGTGGAATTCAAATGCATATAGTAAGGAATTTATTCAGAGTGGCTATCCTAATAATCTTTCACTTTGCTCTATTCAACTGTCTTAAAATTTCCTGTTTCAAACAGCTATGTTACTTGATTAAAACAATGTTAAAATTTTTTGTCTCTGCTTTAATATTAAATAACCTAAATTTTTGTTTATAAAATTGGAGCATTGAAATCTCAACCAATCCATTAATAAATAAATAAATAACACAGTTCACAGCATCCTCGGCAGGCAGAATTGAAGGAGCCTGGAATCGTGTCTCATCCCTCCTTGGGAATGGAATAGGAATCATATATGCCCTTCTCTTCTTGGGAAGATAATCAAGAATCCTCCTTAAGTAAATCCCTCGAGTTTGCCCGTGACCCAACCAGGGCTTCTTAGTCCCAGATGTGCTGGCAGTGCCCCAACAATAAACCTGCCAGTTAAGCAACAGAATATCATTATCATGAATGTAATTACAGACAGAAATTACGAGCTCATAAACGCCTCTCACGAATGGAGCCCTTTTCCCAAACCATCTCGGACCCTTTTCTTAGGAAAATGGAAGGCAATCCTATCCCCTGCCTCCCCGCAAAAATAACCTCACTTGCTTAGAAGAAATTCCCGCTCTTGCTGGCCCAGGGGATGTCCTGAGCAAACTTTAATGGACTGTACTTTAGGGAGGAATGTCCCCTTGGGTGGGGTCCCTTCCATCATCTCTCATGGGAGATGGGAGCGTGTTGACTAGCTCCCTTCACTAGGGAGCAGTGACTACCCAGTTTGGCTGTATTTCTTAATTTCTGTGCAAGTAGGGGAATTAATACCACATTTTAAGAATTTCTGCAGAAAAATCAAATGTTGGAGGTGCTACAAAAAACTGTGATAACTTTAACATTACCTGAAGTGGAGCATTAGGGACTTCCCTGGTGGTGCAGTGGTTAAGAATCCGCCTGCCAATTCAGGAAGCCCTGGTCCAGGAAGATCCCACATGCCGCGGAACAACTAAGCCCGTGCACCACAACTACTGAGCCTGCGCTCTAGACCCTTGAGCCACAACTACTGAGCCTGTGCTCTAGAGCCCGCGTGCCACAACTACTGAAGCCCGTGCACCTAGAGCCCGTGCTCCGCAACAAGGGAAGCCACCGGAATGAGAAGCCCGCGCACCACAACGAAGAGTAGCCCCCGCTCTCCGTCACAATTAGAGAAAGCCTGCACGCAGCAACGAAGACCCAACGCAACCAAAATTAAATTTTAAAAAATAAAAATAAAATGGAGCATTACACGGTGCAGTTTCCTGAGAAATTAGAGTCCGTGACAATTGAGTAGACATCATAGAAACATGCATGGGTGAGAAGGCTTTTCACTTCTGTAGAAACGAAATGAAACTCTTTTTGCAAAGTTAACCCTTGCATTCAGTGGCTTTATATTTAGCTTGTGAAAACCTTTTTTTTGGCCACACTGCGTGGCACGTGGAATCTTAGTTCCCACACCTGGAATCGAACCCTTGCCCCCTGCAGTGGAAGCGTGTAGTCTTAACCAGTGGACTGCCAGGGAAGTCCTAGCTCAAGAAAACCTCAAACCCTCGTGGATACTAGGTCCTTGAAAGGATTCCACACAGATACGTTTCATCTGAAATGCCATACAATCTCCCAAGATCCTAAGCTGTTTTTTTCTTTTCATGGAAAGTGAGACTAAGTGCCTGTAATTGCAATAGGAGCTGGCACGCTGGAGTCCAGACCTTTTGGATTTACCATGCATTGAATAACGCCCTAGAAACTGAGGAGAAAGAACCCAGGTCTAGTTCACTCCCCTCCCATGATGCCTAGCACAGCCCTTTGCATAGAGTGAATTTTCAGGGCTCTTCTTTGAATAAGAGCAAATATTACATCCACAAGTGTTGTACGATTTTGTTTAAAGGGGTCATTGGCTACTGGCCAAGTTAGGGTATTTTATGCTGCAGTATTTCCATTGACTATGACAGAGAAGTCACGTGTCGATTATTGCTATCTTGCTGTAGTTGTTCACAATCTTCTCCTGTACTAGAAATAAAGTGGATGGGTATTGGGGTTTCCACACAGTAACCGCAAGACCAGGAAAGGTAAATGCAACTTCCAAAAGGGGCTGAGAACAGATGACACCTTTAGAGAAACCACCCCTAACCAACATCTCTGAAGGCATCTAGTAGCTTTACAGAGGGGGCTTGTGAAAAGCGAAAGCGTGTTTAAGCCTTGCATTAAGTAATTTAAAATTCATTTTAAGTGTCTGAACAGAAGCTTTAAATTCCCAGTACTATGCACAGACCAGGATGGACTTGTCTCTCTGATATGGATATTCACGGTCCTTTGGCCCTTTCAGCATAAAAGAAATTCACTTATCGATTAGTCTTTCCATCACTGTCTATAATCACTTTAAAAGTAGAACTCTATATTTTTTTCTCATTTTGACAGACAGTAGCCTACGAATTTCTGGAAATATGGGTGACCAGATGGATTATGTTTTTTAATGTGACTGCATCTACAAATTATATATATTAGCATACTCCTTTTTACTCTCTACTTTATAGCCGTATTCAGTAAAATATTCAAGGAGGTAAAATTTGCCACCAGGGAAGGTTAGTGTGAGAACGTTTTCATTATATTGTTGTTTCCCATTCTCTAGAGGGCAGACCCTCAAGTCCCTATAAATTGAATAGAGAAAACAACATCGTATACATAAACCATAACTGCCTGTATCTCAACGCAAGAGACATGTGGCTTTTCATTCTATCATTAGGGCTCTTAATTTACCCCACAAATAAAGCACTATCTGCTCGGTTCATCTGATCTCCTCGCCTGTTTGGGACAACATTGAAACCATCGACACAGTTTCTCTTGGAAGAGCCAGCCCTTTGTGTCAGGCTGTCGGGAGTGGAAGGTGACAGGGAGAACAGAGTTGTCACTCTCACGTAGCCACGTGGCACGTCCCTCTTAAGCAACAGGGTGCCCCTCAGGTCAGCCTGGGATAACACCCAAGTCAAATAAGGCCGACTCCTGGATGTTTTATGTCCTGAGGCTCTGAAAAGTGTCCACGGCCAGCCCTGACCCTCGAGACCTCAAATGGTCGTCTAAGCAGTGACATAAATTGGTGTCCACTTGCTCCTGGGCCATTGCTGTTGGGAGCAGGACTGGTGAAAGGGCAGCCTTCCCGTGGAGGAGCTGACATCTTAGTAGGCAGTAAAATCGGGGGAATGTGTTGATTACTCGGACAGGCAATCCAGCGCCGGTGGCTCCATGCCTGAGGCTGACACCCTCTGCATCTTATGACCACTGTCAAGGGGAGGGGTGTGCGAACGCTGTCAGCCCCAAAGAACCGAGAAAGCACTTGCCTTCCAAACCTCTCCATCTCAGACCCATCCTGACAATGCCAAAGCTCGTCATCTCGTGTTTTTCAACCCTCCAGAAAATGGCCTTCCAGCCTGGGACAAGCCGAAGCCTTGTCCCCACGGCAAGCAGGAGTGGAAGCTTGTGGGAATGTCTGAAGCCTGCCTGCACAGGAAGAGCCCCCCAGAGAGGCACAGCGCATTGAAGAATGAACAGTCGCCCCGGCATCTCATCCAGGCCACCTGGACCAGCTCCATATTCCATCTGGACCACGACGATGTGAACGATCAGAGCGTCCCTAACGCCCAGACCTTCCAAACAGAAGAGAAGAAATGTAAAGGTAACCAGATTTTTATTAGACCCCAGTTGCCACAAGGAAAAGAATTTTCTCTTAAGTGTGTGCTCTGTTTCCACTGAGTCCACATATGGTGTCCATGTGTTTTCCCCAGCTGCTCTCTTCCAAAGTTTCTTTATCCCCATATCTTCTGGGAAGCATAAAATAAGTGGGTTCCAAAGGAAAGCAGTTAATTTCAGTTTCATGTTGGGGCACTTGGGGAGAAGACATTTTTCTTTCTCTAATTAGCAGGAGGGTTGTTAGTTTTGGCTTCACTTCTGTTTTCAAAGCTAAGTAGAAACAGACATTGATATCGTTACATAACTACTTGCTTTGAAGCGTGTGTGTGTGTGTGTGTGTGTGTGTGTGTGTGTGTACACATGACTTTCCCAATTGTGCCAGTAGCTAATGGGATCTCAAAGTCTACCTTTAACCTAAATAGACAATTCATGTTCAAAAGAGAGGTTTGAAGTTGTTTTCTTTTACTCGTTAAGTCCTGTGTCATCATCCTGAAAGGCCAGATTATGGTGTTAGGGGGTTGTCACCTCATAAAAACATGTTAAACTGGCCTAAGTTTCTGATTGCATTAGATTTAACTGGTCTTTACCTCAGGTCGCCTCCACCCTGACAGATGTCTTTGTGTTGATCGCTTTATGGTCTTAGGGCTTCCCAAAATCTTTGCTTCTTAAATCAATTTGTGTCTTTAAATGTCCAAGTTCATGTGACCTCCCACTCTTTCAATTCAGCATTTTTAAAAATAAGGTCTTTTTCCATTTTCTTTAAGGACTTTGACTCATGATCAAGTTATTTTTTATGGAAGTGTAGTTGATTTACAATGTTGTGTTAGCATGATAAAGTTTTAAATGGTGTATCTGAAAATCTGCCAATCACATACCAAGATATATTAATGAAAGTTTGTAAAGACTCTTATATATGAGCCATGAAGGACTTTTGCAAAGTGTTCTAACTTGAACATAAAACATGATCATATTCATCCCTCTCAAAAAGCTGCTGGTCCTTTAACTTTTCTGAAAACACTTCAGAAGCTCCTTGGAACCCCCAACTTGACCTGTGAAGTTGGGTGTGTGGACTGTTTCAGATGAATATAGGATTATCTAAACAAATAATAAAATAGTGGTATGAGCTCTGATTTCAGTACAGTCAAAACCATATATGTTCTCTTGGGGAAGATTTGTGTTTGAACTGTCTCTCATCTTTATTATTTAGGAGATTTGAGAAATTGAAAGGGATATTAAGAAAAAGAGCAAAATAAGTTTTTCCAAAAAAGTCAGGATATAAAACAGGTGTCTCTGTGTGTATGTGCACACTTGTTTGAAATGCAATTGAGAGTTAGTCTTAGAACTTGTAACCAGGTTGTATCTTCAGATTTTAGGAGCTGGCGTCAACACCACATCAGTCCTTGGTTCACAGTGAAATGCCTTGGTTTACAGGAAACTGCAGTGTCCTCATGATCTAAGGACCTCACAAACTAAATGTGACTTATTCCTAATTGGTACCCATATTCATTCATTCATTCATTCACGGGTCCATCTCCATCATTTGTGAGAAATCTTGGCCTTGGATATGTAGAGTTTGCGACGCTGTCCAGTTTCCAGTTTGTTGGTAAACCTTAAAAGCAAAAGGAAAGAGTTTCTATTTGGATCCAAGACCCTAAGTGTTGTAAATACAGTGATTAAGATCACAGATTTTTGAGTCTGCCATATTTGGGCTAGAATCTCAGCCTTTCCACTTTCTGTCCTTGAGCAAACCTATGTGATTGTTGATAGAATTGAAGGTAATAGATTTAAGCGCTTTAGCACAATATCTCCCATAGTGCTCTCTAAGCAGCAGCTTCATTCTTGCTGTGACCATTATGATCAGCTCTGCATCATTAAATCACATAAATTCCTTGGGCTGCGCTGAGTGCCTGGTGAGGGATGAAGAAGACCAGGACAGGTGGGTGTGGGGTGCAGCATGACGTCGCAGAGGGTTTAGACTTGATCATCCATTTCGCATCCATTCAGCTCTCTTTTGCTGCAAGGTGGAGAATTGTTTACTAGGAAAATATACTTAAATTAGTAAACGAAAGGCCTTCCTCCAGGTTCTAGTTTTAAAAGGAACGCAACTAAGGTAAACGCTCCCGTAGTTTCCAGAACAACAGCCA
This sequence comes from Lipotes vexillifer, assembly GCF_000442215.2. Taxonomy (NCBI): domain Eukaryota; kingdom Metazoa; phylum Chordata; class Mammalia; order Artiodactyla; family Lipotidae; genus Lipotes; species Lipotes vexillifer. The sequence continues at coordinate 1,650,267 of NW_006795975.1, read as the reverse complement.
GGGTTCACACTGGCATGGACGTGAAGCCAATGCCTTGCTTCAGCGTGAAGATTCTGAGGAAGCCTACTGTCATGGCCAAAACTGTAAACTGAATTTCACTCGTTCCCAGTGGACACCGGTATTTGATGAGGTGGTGGTGAGGCCAGGGAAACAACTGGAGTGGTTGCTTTTCTTTTCCGAGTTGGGTCCTCTCCATCTACTCGGCTTGCCAGCCACCTCCTCACAGGATCTGTGAGAAGAGCTCTATTTTGACATCCATCCAGCCTGGGCATTGATTTCCTGGCTCTCTCTGTCTAGCCTGCAAGCGTGCTTGGTATCTCTTTCCTGGACTACCATTCCATGCCTGCGTCCCATCTGTGTTTATTAAGTGCCTACTATGTGCAGGAGATTGTCCTTCATATCCTTGAAGGAATAGCAGCAGGGCCAAACATCCATCCAAGTACCCCCATTTCAAGGACTCCAAATGGAATTGATGAGAACCAAATGACCCTTAAAGATACAGAAAGAGTCTGCAGTGACGGAGCCATAAGAACAAATGGGCTGCTTGAAGTTCTGCAAAAGCCCATCTCCCAAATCAGTGATCTAGCCAGTCTAGACCATTGTGCCTCTGAGTGTGGGGGTTTTTTTAAATTAATTTTTATTGGAGTGTAGTTGCTTTACAATGTTGTGTTAGCTTCCACTGTACAGCAAAATGGTTTGTGGTTGGGTACCCTTCTGCAAACTATTACCTCCTACCCAGTTCTACTGATGCAAGTACAGAAACCGAGAAGAAGCTTTAGAAACAGTCATAGCCAAATAGCATCGCCACTGGCGTTCAAAGGCATGATCAGTGGATCCATCTCACTGAACAGGGTAGAGTCTGGTTGGATATTGTCAGACTCGCTTGGTCGGTCACGCAGGGCCAGAGCTCTGTATAAAAATCTTGTGCAGCAGAACCAAGGGTTGGGCCATCGTGGACTGGATATTTTGTAAATTATTCGAGATTTACTGATTTATGCTTTGCAGTATTCTTTTTCTTTTCTTTTCTTTTTTTAAATTTATTTTTGCCTGTGTTGGGTCTTGGTTGCTGTGCGCAGGCTTTCTCTAGCTGTGGCAAGCGGGGCCTTGTTGTGGAGCACGGGCTCTAGGTATGTGGGCTTCAGTAGTTGTGGCACGTGGGCTCAGTAGTTGTGGCTCGTGGGCTCAGTAGTTGCAGCTCATGGGCTCTAGAGCACAGGCTCAGTAGCTGTGGTGAACAGACTTAGTTGCTCCGCGGCATGTGGGATCTTCCCGGACCAGGGCTCGAACCCATGTCCCCTGCATTGGCAGCCGGCTTCTTAACCACTGCGCCCCCAAGGAAGTCCCTTTGTAGTATTCTTAATGTTTTTCTCTAGGCTTATTTTTGGTAGGTACTGAATGCCTTCTTTTTCATTTTGATCTGAATACTGCTTTTATTTTAATCTGCATGTACGTGTGCTCCTATGTGCTACAACCGTTGTAAGGAAATTAATTGGTAACACATTTAAATGAAATGAGAGCCCTGGAGCCCTGACATTCTGCTGCATATCCCACAATTCAAATCTGCTCTAGTGCCAGAGGCTATTTCCAGCCAGAAGCAAGTGACCCGGTTCCCCTCTGTTTTTGTCACAATGTGAGCTAATTGCTCAACGGTGAGGACCACACCCTGCTCCCCGCCCACCTCCTCCCTTCCCAGAGTCTGAGATGATGCTCCCAGCTCTCCAACCAGTGGCACTAGCAGTACCTGGACCTCTTAGAAATGCAGAATCTCGGGCCCCAGACTACTGAGCTGGAAGCTCTAGAAAGGGGCCCAGGAATCTGTATTTTAACCAGCCCTCTGAGCAATTCTTAAGACTTGAGCATCAGGAAGTGCCTGAGAATATGGACAAGCTCTTAGTACCAGTAAAGGAAAGTGTCTGCCACCTAGTGGACACTCGGGGAATGTGCATTTTAATTCCTTTCCTTGAGCGCACCTTGGAGAGCCACCTGAGTCTCTCCATTCTTGATGGGTCCTCCCTTTAGGCCTGGCTTCTCTTAATTGCCAACCGGGTGTTCTGCTCAATCCCTCTGCCCAGTAACATCCCTCTGGGACTTGAACCCTTCTGAGAGTCCCACTCTGTTTGGCTGGAGCCCAGCTCTTCCTCCAAGTTCTTACAAGGCTTCTCCCCTCAGCCCTCTCACACCCTCCAGAGCTTCTCTCTGGGAACCACAGGTCCCACCAGCCCCACAAGGATGGGTCCTGGACAGATGCACGCACCCCTGTAGCTGGATCTTGTCAGCCCTGCTGAACCCAGACAGTCAGACCTCCAGCCTGGATGTTTGCCCTTGATGTCAATCAGGGACTTCCCTGAAACACTGGAACCTGGTGGAAGAAACAAGGCAGGGAATGACCCATTTCCAGGGTTGCGTCGGAAAAAAAGATAGCAATCTGGTGAGCTCACTGAATTTTCTCTGTAGGTCCGTTCTGTGTTTCGTATCAAGAGAATTGAATCTCAGATACCCAGAAAGGCAAGAAAACATAGTCAAAATAATTTTACTAGGAAGTTACTTTCTCTCACTGTAAAAGCCGCCCATGTACGAAAAGTAAAAATTTCCCAAAAGTTCAACAAAAATGACTTTTAGAGATCGTTTGTAATTCCATCCTCCAAGGATATTAAAATCTTTATTATATAGTTCAGTCTTTTTTTCTGTGCATATCTATGTTTTACAAACTTGGAATCATACTAGGCATACCATTTTTAACCAGCTGTTAAGGCTTAACAGTATATCATGAACATGTTCCCTTGTCATTAAATATTCTCCTGAATCCTGACTTTTATTGGCTATAGATTATCCTTGCTTATAGATATAATTTGTTAAACCAGTCCCCAAGATGTAGACAAGTTAAAGCACTTTTTAAAGCAATTTCTTATGTCCGCAAAGGGGCAGACTATCAACACAAGCTCTTCAGAAGGCAGAAAAAAGTGGACCAAATCAATGATGACCATTTTAAATGATGTATAATCCTCGTTTACCAAAATAACAGAGTGTTCTAAAAATGAGAGGCGTGAAGTCAAGTTATGGTGTGCATTATAATCCTTCAAGTTAGTGACATTTTCAAACACGTGATGGCTATCTTTGTCCTTAAGTAAAACACAAGGACATCTTCAGGTAAATGAGTGTTTTAGAAGGTCGGGGATTAACAAGCTTTAGCCCTCCCACCAGTAGACCATCTGCTCCATCCATTTCCACCCTCCTCTCTGTCCCTTCTCCCCATCCATCAGGAAGCGTGGTTCCAGCTGAGAGCACCAGTGTGATTCACACACCTCATGGGCATCGGGGAGCCTCAGTCATCAACGTGAGAATAGGTGCTCTCCACCAGCTTCTGGCACGTGCCAGAGAGCTCTGAGATGTGATGCTTCAAAGGCAGGGAAGCGCATCCATCAGTGGCCCAGGGCAGACGGAAAGAGAAGGGCTAGAAAAGAAAGCCCAGACCACTTAATCTGTGGAGAATCCACTCACTAACTTTGTGAGGATGACAAAACAACTCCTGGGACCGCTTGGTGTTTTCTGAAGTGTAATAAGGTATATAATCAGAGTAAAACTCACATGATTGTATAAGGATTTCTTATTGATTGCCTAGACTTTTTGCAATGGGACCTATATCACTCACCCTTTGAGATAATAAAAACACATTATAATGTGAAAAACAAAGAAAAGGAAAGAAAGAAAAGTCATCAGCACGACTGGAGGGGAGGGAAACTGGGAACAGCCATGTCAAAGGAAGACAAACCTCAGAAATTCAAAGCTCTGTTCCACCCAACTGCAGTTTTCATTGAGATGCTGCGTGGAGTGGTGGGAGAGCACGGGCTTTTCGAGGCCAATTTTGCAGCGTCTGTTACAGGAAAGCCTGGAGCCCTCTTTCTCCAGTTTTTGTTACCCTTTTGGACCTTGAAATGCATTGACAACTAGATAAACGTAAATGAGGAAAAGCAGAACAAACCATCACATACACAGCTAGAGGAGAGGCATAAACAACCGAGAAAAGAATCGATAGCAACAACCAAGGTACTTTTCAGACTCTTTAAAAAGTTTAAAAAATTAAACAAGAAACCAAGAAAAGTATGAAGGAGCTGAAATGAAATTTGCACCAGGCAGCCTGGCTCAGACATCAGAGCTCTTTACCATCATACTTTTATAGCACAAAAGGGCGAGAGAATTCCAGGAACCCTAAGGAAGAAATCTAAAACCTTGGAGAAGATGCTGGTCCACACGAGGCGAACATGTGGGGCAGTTAGACCTGCCAGGACGGAGCAGTGGGGCTCAGCACATACCTAGTTTTACAGTCTAAGGTTAAATTCTCGCACAGCCACTTACCAGCCGTTTAACCTTGGGCAAGTCACTTAGCGTGCCTGAGGCTGTTTCCTCATCTGTAAAATGGGGTCTCGCCTCTCTCATCGAATTGTGGAAAGAAAGAAGCTTAGGTGATTTCACAGAACACTGTGAGTGCTCAATAAATAAGAGTTATTTTCTCATCATGAAGCTTAGAAACATTATGAGAAGCAGATAGGATATTAGGGTTATAGAACGCCCACGTGAGAATAACCACTAAGTTGATGCTAACAGGATTGAAGTTTTTAAAGCCAGGAATGTAATGGAAGCAGGGGGAACAGACACAACAGCCGAATCCTGTGATAATCCCAACAGGTAGTTTTCAGACGAAATCTGGGACAACATGGGAGGTTAACTTACTGACCTTGCATTGAAGTTGAAAAGATACTATTGGGAGAGTCAGCCATACAAAATTATCAGAGGTGACCACTGGAATTCAAAGTCCTTCCCTTCTCCCACAGGTTGCCCTGAGTGCCTGTAATTCCATCATGGCCCTTTCTCTGTGGTCTTTCAAAATGCACACCTCCTGGCTGGATATCTTATCAAGTCACTAGTATCTCCAAGTGGAGAATTGAGTCCGATTCCTTTCCTCCTGTTGAGGAAAAGGAGGAGGCCATGAGAGGGCTGAGGATCACAGGGAAACGGGTGAAAGAGAGAAAATAAAGAGCAGGTCTCCCATGCAGCACTGTACATGTTGTCAGGTTGCACACTGTGCAGTAGGAGTGGTATTCACCACAGACATGGCGCCCTGCAAACAAATGTCACCGCCTCACTGCTGGCCAGGAGCTGGCCCGGAACACAGGATGAAAATACAAAGAGGTTCCAGTCACATTTAGACAAATGTGTGAATGGCATACTGATCACTGGCTATCAAGATATTCCAAGACTGATGTTCACACATACACACAAATATGATTTGATAAATACAGCAAATCATCACAATGTATGTTTTAAATATCTTGCAATTTTACTTGTCAATTATACCTCAGTAAAGCTGAAAAAAAAACCATTCTGAGAATCCTCCTGTTACACAGCTGGCCTACTGCACTGAGTCTTAGGGATGTCGCTCAGCACGTAGTAGGCACATAGGGACTGTTTAGAACAGAAGACCATGGTTTGCCTCTTGGCTCTGACACTTTCCAGTTATTGAACTATGGACAAATCCCTAATTCTCTCCAACAAATACTGTAATCAGAGATTAGTTGGCCACAGAGAAACCAAGGACATCAACCTACATTCCATCCTAAATGTCCATCCACAGAGGAATAGATAAAGAAGATGTGGTACATATATACAATGGAATATTACTCAGTCATAAAAAAAGAATGAAATAATGCCATTTGCAGCAACATGGATGGACCTAGAGATTATCATACTAAGTGAAGTAAGTCAGACAGACAAATATATGATATCACTCATATGTGGAATCTATTTTTTTTAATGATATAAACAAACATATTTACAAAACAGACACAGACTCACAGATTTCAAAAACAAACTTGTTACCAAAGGGGAAATGTGGAGGGGGAGGGTTAAATTGGGAGTTTGGTATTAACACACACACACTACTATATATAAAATAGATAACCAACAAGGCCCTACTGTATAACACAGGGAACTCTACTCAGTATTTTGTAATAACCTATACGGGAAAAGAATCTGAAAAAGAATGACTATATGTATATGTATAACTGATTCACTTTGCTGTACACCTGAAACTAACACAACATTGTAAATCAACTATACTCCAATAAAATTTTTTTTAATTTAAAAAATGAAAAAAAGTAGGGAGTTCCCTGTTTGCCTAGTGGTTAGGATTCTGAGCTTTCACTGCCGTGGCCTGGATTCAATCCCTGGTTGGGGAACTAAGATCCCACAAGCCGAGCGGCACAGCAAAAAAAAAAAAAAAAAAATGTAAATAGAAATAAATACAAAATAATGGCAAAAATAAAATAAAGTATTTCTCCAATACAATAACCATATTTCCCCCTGTGGGAAAAATAGAGCAAAATACATTAAATCAGTACTGGCCCCCAAAACCTAAGCTATGATCATCATGAAAACATAGCTCCAGCTCCAGGATAAATTGCCAAATCAGTCGTCTTCTACTGCCTGTTTCAGTGTCCTTACTGAACCCTGGGCCAGCTTTCCCCAGGAACAGAGGAGGCGTCAGTTTATTCTCAGTTCTTTAGCAAGTCTAGGCTTCTTCCCCCTTCAGTGTCTGAAAACGTACCCATGTTCCATCATAAACTTCTCTTCCCGAAGGTGTTGGTGACCAGTTCTACCCTCTATCCTTACCTCTGCAGGGCAGAGGCTTTGGGTTTTGAAAACCCCAGAGAAGCAGAAAATCCATGCCAAGAGCAACCTCTGGTAGCACCACTGCAGACAAGGCAGGTCTCATGGGGACCATTTCACCTGCACTTATCACCTGTGTGATGCTCAGGATGAGCTGTCTTTAGAGATTAGTCTTGGTTCTGGACCAATCCAGCCTCTTTGACTTGAATTGTTTCTCTACCCACACTGCAAAGAGACCAGAAATCCAGAACCAGCAGGGCTTTGGGAAAGAGAGTCGGGAATCCTCCGTGGTCCAGAGCCATCCTCCATGGCATCGGCTGAGACAGAACCATTGCCTCTGTTGAACCACTATCCTCAGGGCATTTGTCAGTATTGGCTTATACAAGAGACTTGACTTCGTTCAACTTTACTGCCTCTTAAAATATAGAACTGGGGACTTCCCTGGTGGTCCAGTGGTTAAGACTTTGCCTCCCAATGCAGGGGATGGGGATTCAATCCCTGGTGGGTGAGCTAAGATCCCACATGCCTCGAGACCAAAAAACCAAAACATAAAACAGAAGCAATATTGTAACCAATTCAATAAAGACTTTAAAAATGATCCACATCAAAAAAATAAAATAAAGTACAGAACTCTATTGCCAATATGACTACTTAACTCAATTAGCTATACTGTGAACTCACTCAGCATGAGTTACAATACTGCATGTGGGCTGATGGTTTATTAGTCCAGATGGCAATATTCAGTGAGTGGCAGGTTTTACCCCAACTACCCTACTCACAGTTGTCCCATAATATGCAGCTACAAAGGCCATATGATCATAAGCCAAGCCACAGAACTAATGAAAAGATACTTATTTGGCTCTGTTTGCCCAGCTCTGGAAAAAAACGTCTTATAATAAGCCTAGGATATAAAACTAAAGGTCAAAACTATGTAAGTAAAAGAAGCTCCTGGCCTTTAAGGGAAGAAAAAAATACATGTTAATTTTTGCAGGACTTTCAATTGACTGCGTTTCCAAGGAAACAGTTATCTGAAATGGGTTCATCTCATTTCATATTTATGGCCAGACATAGGGATACTCCTTTCTTGTTATCCCTTTCTGGTTACACATGATATGCTCATTCTTAACTTTCTTTTGAAGTGATCATTCTATGTTTGAGTCTCATTTCTTCCACAAATAAAGGAAATAAATGCTTATTCTTATGATGTTTTAAAGTATTTTGCAATATTAAGAATATAAGCCTTTAGGGCTTCCCTGGTGGCACAGTGGTTGAGAGTCCGCCTGCCGATGCAGGGGACACGGGCTCGTGCCCCGGTCCGGGAAGATCCCACGTGCCGCGGAGCGGCTGGGCCCGTGAGCCATGGCCGCTGAGCCTGCGCGTCCCGAGCCTGTGCTCCGCAACGGGAGAGGCCACGACAGTGAGAGGCCTGCGTACCGCAAAAAAAAAAAAAAAAAAAAGAATATAAGCCTTTAAGAATGAAGAATATTAAGAATAGTGGTGATCACCACTAAAAAGTAAGAAAATAACATTAATCAATCTGACACACTTTTCTCAGATGAATCAAAGGCTATTGAGCTTGGCTTCTTGTTTTATTGCAAATTGGCTTACTTTTCAATTTTTGTTCTTCCAGTTTTATTGAGATATAATTGACATACAGCACTGTATAAGTTTAAGGCATAACATTTTGACTTACATACATTGTGAAAGGATGACCACAGTAAGTTTAATGAACATCCATCATCCCTTACAGAGAGAAAATTAAATAAATAGAAAAAATATTTTTCTTTGTGATGAGAACTCTTAGGATTTGCTTTCCATAACGTACAGCAGTGTTAATTATATTTACCATGTTGTACGTGACGTCCCTAGTGCTTATTGATCTTATAACTGGAAGTTTATCCCTTTTGACCACCTTCATCCAATTCCCCCTCCCCCTTCCCCCCCCCCACATCCCGCATGTGGTAACAGAAAATCTGATCTGTTTTTCTATGAGTTTTTTGGTTTGTTTTTGAAGTATAATTGACCTACAACACTATGTCAGTTCCTGGTGTACAGCTTAGTGATTCAATATTTCTATACATGTCAAAATGATCACCACCAGATCTGCTTAGTTTTGGGGTTGGTTTCTGGTTTATTTTATTTTATTTTATTATTTTATTTTATTTATTTTTGGCTGTGTTGGGTCTTTGTTGCTGCACACAGGCTTTAGTTGCCTCAAGCGGGGGCTTCTCTTGTTGCAGAGCCCAGGATCTAGGCACGTGGGCTCAGTAGTTGTGGCTCACGGGCTTAGTTGGTCCGCGGCATGTGGGATCTTCCCGGACCAGGGATGGAACCCATATCTCCTGCATTGGCAGGCAGATTCTTAATCACTGCACCACCAGGGAAGTCTTGTGTTTCTTTCTTTTTTTAATTAATTAATTAATCTATTATTCATTTTTGGTTGCATTGGGTCTTTGTTGCTCTGTGCAGGCTCTCTCTAGTTACGGTGAGCGGGGGCTACTCTTCGTTGCAGTGTGTGGGCCTCTCATTGTGGTGGCTCCTCTTGTTGTGGAGCACGGGCTCTAGGCGCACGGTCTTCAGTAGTTGTGGCACACGGGCTCGGTAGTTGTGGCTTGCGGGCTCTGGAGCGCAGACTCAGTAGTTGTGGCACACGGGCTTAGTTGCTTCAAGGCCTGGTTTCTGTTTTTAAGCGTTGAATCGGAAAAAGAAAATTGGTGGCAGGAGACCATCATGTCTTCAAGTTTGAGTGAGTTGTGTGTTTTCCTGGAAGATCTGCTAAGGCAAACCTATAAATTCCTTTTTATTTGATTTTAATCTCAGCTTTACCAAAAAGTGGAAGTGGTGCAGAGAACTCCCATACACCCTTCACCCAGATTCACCAACTGTTAACATGTTGCCACATCTGCTTTATCATTCTGTGTGTGTGAATACTATGTGTTTGTTTGCATATATACATATTATTATTTTTCAGAACCATCTGAGACTAAGTTGCAGACATCATGCCCCTTTAAATACTTCAGTGTGTCTCCTGAAAGCAAAGAAATTCTCTTAGAAAACCGTGGTACAATGATCAAAATCAGGAAATTTAACATTGATGCGTACTATTATCTAACCTACAGACTTATTTAAATTTCACAAACTGTCACTCCTCACCCCTCTCTCCCCACAGAGGAGAGGTCAAGGCTGAGAGCAGGACTGAGAGGGGACGTGTCTCTAGATCCTGACTTCATTCCCGACAGGGCTTTGCCACCGCTGTTCCTTAAACCAGCTTGTTTTCCAGGCCAGGACCAGGCCAGGAGTGTGCCTTTCATTTAGTTTTTGTCTGCCTAGTCTGCTTTAATCTGTTCAAAACCTTTCTTTGTCTTTCATGGCACTTGACATTTGTGAAGAATGCAGGCTGATTATTTTCTAGAATGTTCCTCCGTTTGACTGGTGTTTCCTCATGATTAGAATCAGATTACACATGTTGGGCAAAAATACAAAAAATAAAAATAAAAATTGTTGTATCACCCAATGTTTGTTCCTATAAAAATTTAAATTTAAGTATGTGATTCAGAAATAGTTTCCAGTCTTCCAAACCACCTACATCTTTGTGTGAGTCCTCTTGTGTTTATTTTTCCCTTTTTCTTTTCCATTATGGTTTATTACAGGATATTGAATATCGTTCCCTGTGCTATACGATAGGACCTTGGTGTGTATCCATCCTATATATAATAGTTTGCATCTGCTAATCCCAACCTCCCAATCCAACCCTCCGCCAACCCCCTCCCCCTTGGCAACCACCAGTCTGTTCCCTATGCCTGGGTCCTCTTGTAAAGCATCCATTCAGTGTTCTAAGGGTGAATGTCTCCAGAATAAAAGTTATTTGTTTCTTTCTAACCAGTGACCTTTTTAAGGTTGGAATGACAGGATGATGCTTACCTGGGGGTCACCTCTCTTTGTAATGGGACAGAAAGCAGATTCTCTGCCGTCTGAAGGCTTTTCTGAGGATAGCAAATAGATGGCTGCCTCTTCGGTCTCTTCTCATGTTTAACTGGACTTTCTTTCCTTTCCACAATTCAAACCATAGTACATTACAAAACAACTAAGATTGGGGTATATTTTAGGTTAATCTTGATACCTGTAGTGTATCTTTCTAGACTCTTTTGACATTTGAAATAGAATGAAGAATTTCGATTCACCAGTTCTAGATCTGGGTCTCAGGGTGCCAGCATGAAGTAGATCCTATTTTTGAAAACGTTTACAAATCCTCTTTTATTCCCCTCATCCTTCAAGGCCCAGTTCAAATATCACTTCCTCTGGGATTCTCCACTCACAATGAATCATTTCTTTCTCATGCTGTCATGAAATTTAATTAAAGTATTTCCTGTGCTCTGCCATATCATATTGTGGCTTTAAACATGCCTGTTTGATCCTCCAGTGACTCTGATTTTATCTTGATTTACATCAGACATGTTTTTAGTGTGTTCTCTGTGCCTAGTACTCTACTGTGTGCTGAGAATAAGAAGTTTGATGAGACACCCTGCTTCTTGCATGGGATTTCCAAGTAGAAATGTTGGAAGAGCTTTGAGTTTAGACCTGAAATGAGCAGCAACCCTGTTTATGACCAAGCAATGATGAAAATTCTATTGGCTGGCATTTATCTTAGAGAAAAAAAAAGAATCTAACCTACATTGTTTTGGAAATAATAATTCCATTTTCTTCCCTGTTCACCTAACACTGGTGGTACTAGGGTGTCAGATACTGTCTTCTGCTTATTGATATGTTCTTTTAGTTGGGTTGCAAACTTCAGAGGAAAATCATGTCTTCCTCCTATGGTGTATCCTCCATTAAGTCTAGGAAAATAACATACACAGTATGTTATATAAATAGTATTGATATATAAATGATGTGAACTTATTAATTTTCTATCTGTTGACAGAAATTTTAATTACCTCAAGCTATTTATTTATAATCTCACATCTATTTTGTCAAAGTTTTGTTGAGATATATTTTGTGTATCATAAAATTCCTCTGTTTTAAGTGTACAGTTCCATAATTGTTAGTCTATTTACGGAATTGTGCAACCATGATCACAGTCTTATTTTAGAACATTCCCATCACCCTCAGAGAAACTTTGAGCTGATTTATAGCTACTCTTCATTCCTGGACCCAGCCCCTGGCAACCACTCACCTACCTTTTGTCCGTACTGATTTGCCTTTACTGGACACTGCACAAAAGTGGAATCATACAATAAGACTGACACCTTTCAGTTAACATACTGTTTTTGAGGTTCATCCAAAATACTGTTGCACGTATCAGTACTTTATCTGAACTTTTTACCTTTAATCATTCTTCATAATACTTCCAAGTATAAGTGAAGAACTGGAGCCTTTAATGAACAAAGAATACACCCTTTTGAAATTGACATCAATTGTGGCAGCATCTAGATTTTGCATGAGTTGTTCTTCAAGGTGAAAAAGCAAAGTAAATGCAAATGACTCACTCACTCATTATTCCTCTTATTAGAGAAATTTGTTATAAAATTCATCTCTGATATGTTACTCTAGAATAAAGAAAGTATACTATAGCTGTTAAACGTCAAAACCATTCCACTCAAACAAGCATTCAACTTTTCAAACCAAGTCCATCAGTGTGAATTACAATGAAATAATCATCTTAACACATTAAATTAAGGGGAAATGAATCTACGCACTGTGGGTGATGAAATTAAAGCATACATAAAATAAGCAGCTATGTGATATTCAAGCAAAGCATAAATGATATTCATAAAATGTTAAAGGACATTTTTTTCTTCTTAGGATAGAGGGAAACAAACATATTAATATAAATATATGAAGTACCATTAAATTAGGCACATCTTTGGAAAAACAGCTAAATCATCACAGTGATCTTAGAATTTGTGTTGAAATACATACTTAGTTGCCCAGAACTTTCAAAACGTAAAATAATTCTCTACTTAGAAAAGCAGTGTGGGGAAGTGAGACAAGCAAGTTCTAGAATAGCAATTCAAGAGCTGAAATTTCAATACTAACATCTTCCCTTAGTAACTACATCATAGTGAGAAAACCATCTCCTCAGTTTTCCACTCTGTCAAATGAATGGAAATACCTCCCCCACCAGTCTGGTTGTTTGGTTATGAAGAAAGCACGCAGTAGATGTTATCACCATTATTTAGCCAGGGCTGTAATTGAAGTTATACCAAAATGGAAATTTTATGGTATGTTTTCTAGATTATGATGCCCAAGCTTCATCAGACTACAGTCAGGAAAGATTTGCTTTTGAATCCGATGCTCATTCATGAAAAAGAGCAGAGATTCCACTGTTGGCTTAGAAAAGAGAAGAATTCAGTGCTGATAACCATGGCCTAAAATATATTTGAAAAGCCTTACTTTTTTTTTTCAATCTCCAGCCTTAAGGGTGCCATTCTATATTCACTTTTGTGTACATGCATTTGTCCTTTGGTCTGGATGCCAATCTCCTTTCGAATATTATCTCATTCCTTCAAAGCACAAGGAGACTTTATGATTTGTCTTTGGTCTTAGGAAACAGCAGTCAGAATAAAACCCTTGATCTTCATGCTGGGAACTCTTAGATGCCAGACATTGTGCTGGAATGTCCATCATTCATCATCACTCTTCCATCCATTGGAAATGCTGTGGAAGAGAAGCTTTGACATTGCACAAATGTCTGGGAATTTTGAGCACTACAACGCATGACTCGAAAAGTTAAATGGAACAAATCTTGACTTCAGGCTAAAATCAGATGATACATTATTTTCCAGTATGCGAGAGAGTATTTCATGAACTAAGCATCCATCAAGAAATATTTTGAGCATATAAATGCCCTTGTCTGGCATGGTTAAGTTTCTAGGCCCCTAAAGGAGGACAGTTAACAAGCTGTGAAGAATCACTGCCTGTCAGGTTATTGTAGTCCTACAGTATGGAGCCCAATGTAAACTACTGACGGCATAGAGGCAGGAAACAGGAGGCGTATTTTATATCCACATACCGTATTCCAACACGTCATCCTGTTTGCATGGAGAAAATGCATCGTAACTCACCATCTGCAGGATTATAATTTTTAGGTCATTCGGCCATTGTCCACTCCCATCCATTTGTTCCTGTGTTAAGCCATTATTATATGCTTACTGTAAACCCCTAAATTAACTTAAATATCCAGGAGATAAGGCACTATCCTTTTATCTGTAATTTATGCATTGACTTTAAAAGAACAAAGGTAGAAACATAAACGTAAATAATTATTTTGGCTTTAGTGCATGGAAAGGAAATATTCTTAGTGCAGGCACAGTATTTTGGAAATGAACATGGGGTTTGCAGCCCAAGAAACCTGCATTGAAATCACCCCTGATCGGCCCTATGACCTTGGGCAAGTACCTAACCTCTCCAGGTCTCGGTTTCCTCATCTCTAAAATAGGAACCATGATATGTACCTACAAAAGTGTCGTGAGGGTTAAATGATAGCACCTCCACGCAAGGCATTTCACAGGGCTTGTATCACTGTATGGAACAGAGATAAGGTAGGGGAAGGGCACAGGGTGTGACCAAGGCATCGGGAGAGGTGCTATTCAGCAAAGCTAGAAATGCCAGAGTTGAGGTTGTCTGAGTGAAGGGCAAGAGAGAGGAACAAAAAACAATCCAGGGCCACGTTATGAAGGACCTCTAAGGCTTTAAACTTCTTGCTGAAAAGTGAGCGTGATTTCAAGCCAGGATGAGGGTGAGAGAGGGAAGAGGTGACGTGTTTTCGATTCTCCTGGACAGCCAGTCCCCCTGGGATTGAATTGGAAGGTCAGAGTAACATTAAAGACATAGAAACCTGTTGGGTTCGCTGACTTTTCTCTTAAAGAGAAGTGGTGGGGAGTTTCCTGAAGACAGTGGCAGCCTGGACTCGTCCGACCTTTGTGATCAGATGTTGGGGATCACAGATAATAATTTAATATTATCTCAGAGAGAGGTGAATAAGCTGCAAGGAAACGTATAAGCGGGCAGTTTCTACTAGAACAGATCTGGGTTTGAATCCCGCCTCTTCAAATAACCAGCTGTGCCACTTTGGACAAATAGACGGGTTTATTTAATCTATTTTAAAAAAAACGTGGATAGCCATGGCTGCCTTGAAGAACCATCATAAGGATTAAATAAGACTCTTAGAGAAGTTCAGTCCCGGTGCGTGGGGTACCGTGGAGGCATCTGGGGAGAGGGTAGGTGGCTGGACACGCAGGCCTGGGGTCCACAATGAAGCACCACCAGTGCACGGGGCAGTAGTCAGAGATGTGGACCTTGATGAGGTCACCTGGTGAGAACCGCGTGGTTAGAAGGTTCGGGATAAACCAAAGGGAAAGCCGATTTTAAAGACAGACAGAGGAGCAATGTCTTGAAGAAGACTGGAAAGAATTGACCAGAGATGGAGGAGGCGTATGATGTAGAAGTTTCTGGAACACCATCAGCAGGTGTGGCCATGGGGATAAGTGAAAGCAGGTACGATACTATTGAGTCCAGATGAAACGGAGCAGGACGCTATGGCCCTCCTCCCCATGTCCTCAGCCCGCCTTTTGTCTGTGGAAACAATTTAGGCAAGGAATAAGTTTACTCAGACAAGTGAGAAAATGCAGGAACAAAGGAAGACAGTCAGAGGAGACCAAATAATAGTATAGTCATTAAGCAAAGTCAAGGACCTTTAGTTCTTCCTCAAGGGCTAGAGATAATGTTCTGAGCCCTCTCCTGTGAGCTGTCCTGTAGATACTAAAAACCCCATCAGGTGGAAGACGTTAACGACATGATGACCAGGCTGTAGGCATGACATAAGCTGCCACAATTCCGAGAACTGGCCTCAAGGAAATGGGAACCAACCGACCCTGGAACTAAAGATTAACTGTACTTAAAACAATCAAGATGACACTGATCAGACCACCAATGACCAATTTCAAGGTGACCATCAGAGGGTGCTGTTTCTGCATGTAGCCCCCTCCTTCCATCTATAAAAGCTCTTGCCCACTGTCAGTGGCGGGGGGAGGGGAGTTGGCCTTTGGACAGAAATCCACGCACCTGCCCGGGTTGCCGGCCTCCAAAATAAAGCAAACTTTCCTTTCCACGAACCTTGCCTCTTTATTGACTTTTGAGTGGCGAGCAGCCAGACCCTCACTTTTGGTTACACAGAGACCCGGGGATCTTGGAAGTCATGCTCCTTGCAAGAGTCCCGAGTGGCAATGATAAAGCGTGCTACGTGCTATTATGCCCGTAGTGATTGGTCACCAAAACCCAAAGCAGAGGCCGGCAAAGTGGAGCTAGGCTGGCCATACAGAGCACCCGATTTCTCTTGGGTTAATTAGGCCTTAAAGGTTTCAGATAAAGGACAAAGCCAATACACCTGCCAGGGCATCAGGAAGCAGAAGCAGAAGAAAGGAGCTCTGAGAATCCAGGGCTCCAGGTGACAGCCAGTGAGCCTGGGGAAGTTGGCAGAGAACAAGCTTATGGACCACTGGAGCCTTCCTGGAGGGCAGTGGTTTTCAGACTTTAGCGTGGATCAGAATCCCCAGGAGGGCTTGTCTACACACGCACTGCTGGCCTCACCCCCAGTGTTTGTGTTCAGTGGGTCTGGAGTGGAGCTGGAGACTTTGCATTTCTAAGAAGTTCCAGGAGATGGTAAATGCTGCTGCTGCAGGAACCGTATTTTAAGAACCACTGACCTAAGGATTTTGGAGTCTATTTTTTCTTCTTTGTGGAACTTCAAAGGACTGTTTTCTTTAACTCATTCATCCTTATAGATTGGCCTATTTCGTCTAGTAAAAAGCTGCTGTAACTGGGCAGGTGGTGTCTTTGGCACAAATGTGTTGGGCAACCATTCCATCTGCATGAAACAAAACATACAACCACCAAACCTTAGACGTGGAAAGA
>NW_006795975.1:1618936-1633644 GCF_000442215.2 Lipotes vexillifer | reverse complement strand
TTAGACGTGAAAAGAGTGTCCAAGTCAAGAAAGCCACCAGGACTGCCTTAATGAGAGCCTCTATCTCCTTGGGAATCTCCCAGTTCAGATACTGGGGCTGTTTCCGTCAGCTTGTGCCCCAAGGGTGTCTGGTTCCCCCATCAAGGTTCTCATCGGAGCCGTCTCTTTTCCACTGCACCAGGTCAGAATCCATTCCCTTTGTGCTACGAAACCACGTTGCCACTTTTTCAAGCACATTTTTGTAAAGCAAATTCTGCTTGGTGATGGAGTGTGCCCAAGAGCCCCCCCTCTCCTTAGTATCCTTCAGTAGAGTCCCCCCACCCCGGGTTAGAACTATGGAAAAGTTTTGATTAATTATTAAAGGAGAAAAATTAGAAAGGAATTCAGAGCACAAGAAGTTTTAAAAGAGAAGGGCTTTGAGTTCTCTTCCTCAAATGCCAAAGCAGACTCCATCCCAAAGCCCAAAGGCTTTTGGTGGTCCCTGAGGATTTGCACTTCAGGGGTCCGTCCAGCTTCGTCTGGCCAGTATTTTTCTTCTTTGGTAGAAACGAAAGAAAAAGACACTCGCCCTTGGCAGTTTCCCAGGCTCCTCCTCTCTGTCTTTGGTCTGTAATCTGAGAAAAAACGCCATGCCATTCTTCCAGGTGACACATCCATACTAACAACGTTATCTCCTGCTTATCTTCAACAGAACAGACTTCGGTGTTTCTCAAAGTATATTTCGAGGAACACTTGTAACTAGCATTACACGATACACAGGGTTCTAGTATTGGGTGTGTTCAGGAAATGCTGAGTTATACAGAGTCATAACAAAGTTCAACCATTTTCTTTGGTGAATCTCCAAGAGAAGGATATACAATTTCCCAAACTCACTTGACCACAGAACCTCTTTGAACTGCTTTTTCTTCAAAGCATCTCTTGGAACTGACATTTTGGACCACTTTGGGAACACCATCTGAATGTTAATCCAGCAGCCACGGTGTTCATTTAATAAGGATCACAAAAGTACCGTAACCAAGGGGAGAGTGATTCACGCCAATGAACACATCTAGAACTGAGGAAGTAAAAAGTTCCAAAATGGTTAGTTTGACATGATCCTATCGACTCAAGGTTTTATATAATTGAGTCGAAGTTCTGAGGAGGGAGAGTCCATGCCCAGGCCTGGGTCAAATCCCCCTAATTCCTTCCCTCCCTCCAAGGCAGTTCTTTTAAGCCTAAAGCACTAGAGTCAGTTGGGAAACTAAAGGCCCCACAGCTGGCGTAGGAGGCCTGATACATGCAAAGCAGCAGTGGGTTCTGGTCCCAATATCTACTGCCTACTGTGTGACAAAAGTCACTTTCTCCTTCTGGGACTTCGTTTCCTCAAAAGTCAAATAAAATACACGTGGAATACAAAGCTCAGAAGTTCTAGTTGCAGTTTCCTAGGATCCTGTATAATCCTCTGTATAAGCCTCCATCATTTCCCACCTGTCTTGGGGAGGGGCGGGGGGCACTTGAAGATAGAGTGCTCCCAAAGTGCCCAGAGCTGACCCTGCTCTCATCTCCGGAGTTGAATTAATTTGGAATCTTTTTTAAAGAGGAACAAGTCAGGAAACTCCCTGGTGGTCCAGTGGTTAGGACTCGGTGCTTTCACTGCTGGGGCCTGGGTTCGATCCCTGGTCGGGGAACTAAGATCCCACAAGCTGAGGGGTGAGGCCAAAACAAAATAAAAGGAAAAACAAATAAATAAAAACGTAGAAATTTTTTTTTAATTAATGAAAAAAAACCAATAACTTATTTGTTTAAAAAAAAAAACAAAAGAGGGACAAGTCAGAAGATTCCACACACCAAAAGACGAACAGGGCACGCTCAACAAGTTATTCTGCACCCCTTTCGTTTCCCCCCGCTAATGTGTCCCCTAACGTTTAGCTACGCTTTCAGCACTCAAATGGCGAGACCTAGACGCTCACCCCCTTATATCTACAGAGGGATCTTTCCTCAATCTGAGTGGCTCCTTCAGAGGGCAGGCGATGTTTCTACCCATTTTACAACCTCTCTTGGAGCAGAGATGTTTGGCAGTGATGACACCCATTCCTAATTCCAAACCTCCATGAAGGTAGGTTTCATAAACAGGTCTGTCTCTAGCGGCAAAACATAACAGAGCAAACTGGCTCAATGCGAGACAGACAGATGTCTCACTGGAAATTTCCAAGCCTAAGAGAGTCCATTTATTGCAACATGTGAACTTGTATCTTGTTTTTTTTTTAAATGCACAGAGCTTTGGGTGCACTGAGGGTCCTCCACCTTTTTTCTGAGAGGTTGAACAACTGCTGTCACATAGGTGATGAGTGGCAGGGGCCTTCTGCCTGTGATGGAGTCAAGAGGCCCCTGAAACGCAGAGAAAGTGATATGGAAGCTAAATCCTGAAGGATGAGAAGGGCCCTGCCCTGGAGAGAGCTGAACGGGGAGGCATTTCAGACAGAGAAGAGCACGTGCAGTGAGTGCCCCTGAGTCACGCAAGAGCAGGGCTGCTCGAGGAGCGGCAGGCACAACGTTTGGGCTGAAGTCAAGTGTATGAGAGGAAGCCGGGGCGGGGAAGGGGTTGATGGCAGGTGGAGAAGGGACACTTTCTGGTGAAGAGTTTGAATTTTATTCTAAATGCAGTGAAAAGCCACTGAAGATTTTAAGCAGGGAAGCGACATGATCGGGTGTGCTGTTTTTCAAACACAACTGGTTGCTGTATCAAGAAAGAATTACAGGGCTTCCCGGGTGGCGCAGTGGTTGAGAGTCCGCCTGCCGATGCAGGGGACATGGGTTCATGCCCCAAAAAAAAAAAAAAAAAAAAAAAAAAAAAGGAAAGAAAGAATTACCATGGGGCAAGTCCCATTAGGAGGCCGTCTGGGGAGTCCAGTGAATAGGTGGTGACAGCTTGGTCTAGGGCGACGGCAGCTGGGACAAGGAAGTGGTTGGATTAAAAATATATTTTGGAGGAAGAACCAATGAGCTTGCTAATGGATTGGCTGTAGGTAGGAAGGGAAAGTGAGGGTCCAGGAGGGCTCCAAGGTTTTTGGCTAAAGCCCCCAGGTGGTGGTGGTCCTGAGATGGGAGAATCGCAGGAGGAACTGGTGTTAGAAAGCATGGAGTTGGAAAGCATGGAGTTGGAGATGTCCACTTGTTGCAAAGATGAGTGTCAGTGGACAGCAGGACATGATTCAGGACATAAGATTTTAGAGAAGACATTTGGGCTAGAGATACATGTTGGGACTGTCTTCCGCATTTAACTATTATTCAAAAACGATGAGAAAACAGACTCACAGACATAGAGAACAAACCTACGGTTACCAAAGGGTGGGGAGGGATAAATTAGGAGTTTGGGGTTAACATATAACACACTACTGTATATAAAATACATAATCAACAAGAATCTACAGTATAGCACAGGGAACTATATTCAATATTTTGTAATAATCTATAAGGGAAAAAAATCTGGAAAAGGATACATGTGCATGTATAACTGAATCACTTTGTTGTACACCTGCAACTAACACAGCATTGTCAATCAACTATGCTTCAATAAAAATTTTAAAATAAATAAGCTTTTTAAAAATAAACTTATGAGACAGGATGAGATCACTTAGAGCAGAGATGGCAAACTTTCTCTGTAAAGTGCCACATACTAAATATTTTCAGCAGGCCACATGGTCCCGGTCACAAGGGCTCCACTCTGCCATTGTAGCACGTAGTAGATTTAGAACCAGACAAGATGTAAACAAATGAGCATGGCTGGGTTCCAATAAAACTTTATTTACAAAACAGGTACAGGGCCATACTTGGCCTGCAGACCAAAGCTTACTGACTCCTGACCTAGTGAAAATGTAGACTGAGAAGAGAATATATTCCAAGACAGAGCTAAATATACTATGTATACATAATTACATCACTTACTACACCAGTCACTGTTCTAAGTGCTTTACTTATATTTAACTCACTTAATCTTTACAATAACCAATGAGGTGGGCACTGTTATTTCTGTCTTACAAATGAAAAAGTTGATTTCTCCTTCTTGAGGAAAAAAAAACAAAAACAAAAACCAAGAGGTTAGCAGTTTAGGCTAGTGTGACAATCCTGTGGACCTCAGCAACCTAACCTCCTTCCAGCTCATTCTTCTGCCAGCTCTAGAGTATGACGTTCATCCTCGTGGACCAAAATGGTGGCTGGGGCTCCAGCCATCCCATATACATTGCAGGCAGCAAGAAGAAGTAACAAAGGAAAAGAAGCAAAAGGCATGCACCAGTTGTCAATTTAAATTGTCTTTTTAAGTTCCCTGGAATCTGCCTTACAATATTTCTTCTATTACATCTCATTGGCCAGAAGTTAGTCACACAGACACCCCCAGGTGCAAGGGAGACTGAGAAACAAGGGCCATGTGCCTGAATAACATTTAGAGGTTCTATTACTAAAGCAGAGGAAGAACAATCACTAGAGTAGACGCTAGAAGTCTCTCGTATCTCTACCTCCACTGCTGAAGTCCTACGTACTCTCCAAATGCCAGCTCACAGGTCACCCTTCTGCAAAGCCATCCCCAGCTCCCAAGGCAGAATCTTCCTGTGTTCCCATGTCATGGTCATCACACTTCCTTGGATTTAGTTCGTCCTGGTGGGTCTCCTTGACCCATTTCCTCTAGTTGACCAGATGACTCAAGGGCAGTGAGGCCAGATCGATATATGGAAGGTAAACTTTGAAAAACAAAATGAAATAGGCAGTGAAGCTGCAACGGAAGAAAAAGGAGTGTCTGAGGACGCCCTGGTATCTGGTGAGGGGCTGGGCTTGGACGCCCAGTAGAACAGTAGTTCTCCAAGTTCACTGCCTGTGAAATAACCTGGGGAACTTGAGAAAGTCCTCACACTCAGGTTCCACCCCCATATCGATTAAATCAGAATCTCTGAGGGCGACCCCTAGGCACTGGTGTTTTTAAAGTTTGTGGGTGATTCCAATGTGCAGCCTTATTTGAGAATCAACACAGTTGAAAATAGAAGAAAAGAGAGAAACAATTCTCCTTCAGAGACTTTGAGGGTTTGTTGTTTATCTACCAATTTCCCCAGCAAGATCGTTAGTCTTATCTTTTTAGGTTATTTCCTTCCCGCCAAGGACAAAGGTGTATTTAGATAATAAATTATTATTGATTGAAGCACTTCTTTCTTTTTTTTAGTTTATTTTATTTTATTTATTTCTAGTTTTGGCTGCATTGGGTCTTCGTTGCTGCACGCGGGCTACTCTTCATTATGGTGTGCAGGCTTCTTATTGCGGTGGCTTCTCTTGTAGCGGAGCATGGGCTCTAGGCACGTGGGCTTCAGTAGTTGTGGCACATGGGCTCAGTAGCTGTGGCTCGTGGGCTCTAGAGCTCAGGCTCAGTAGTTGTGGCACACAGGCTTAGTTGCTCTGCGGCATGTGGCATCTTCCCGGACCAGGGCTCGAGCCTGTGTCCCATGCATTGGCAGGCAGATTCCTAACCACTGCGCCACCAGGGAAGTCCAACTGAAGCACTTCTAATGAGAATTGTGAAAGCCCTCCTGAGTTTGTTTCAGTTAGTTTGATGCTCTGTGGGTCAAATAACTCGTTAGCTTCTCTCTCAGTAACTAAATTAGGGTCATCAGCCAGAGATATAAGAAAACAGTCTTACTGAAACTCACCTCGTTTGTGACATATGATGTGTTTAAGTTGCTTTATTGGTTTCACAAAGAAGCAGGCCAGATCGTTCGTGAGTGGCCGCACTGGGATTGCCTCTGTCCGGGTGTGAGGGGCCGTATTTCAACTTGAACTTCATTTCCAGCTAACAATCATCAGAGTCTCACACGTTTACTCTTAAGAGTAACCCCACTTGGTACAAGAAGAGTGCATTTCAGAAAGTTTGGTTCTGTTTTTTCCAAAAGATAAAAGTGAGTGAGGAAGTGGGTTCTCTTAAACGTGTTTTGAAACTTTTTTCCTATTCAAAGATTTCTGGGAGAATTCAGGATTGTTTTCATTCAGTCAAAATTCCCTTGACTCTCAGGGGTCTTCCAAATGTTTAGTGAAAGTTGAGAGAGAGAAAAAGAGTTTTGCAGGAGTTGTTCTGTCTTTCTTCGCTGCAGTATGTAGATCCAGTTCTGGGACAGAAGAAAGCTCTGATTTTTCGAGCAATTTCGGAAAATTGTTTTGAAGTGTTCCTTTGTAATGAAATTTGAGATTCTGGCTTGAGTTGGTACTGTTACTGGTGGAAAGCAAAAAATGGCTTGGATTTGTGCCTTTAGTGAAACAGAAAGGGAGCCAGGAAATTCACTGGGCAAAACTGCAAAATTGGATGGATGTGACACGCAGCATCTAACCAGAAAAAGAGGCCTTGGAACATATGTGTTTGCCAGGAAAGAAAACTGCTTTATTGAAGGGTTAATTTTCAGATTAGTTTTGGGAAATTTGAGATAAATAAATGAGATCAGACAAAAAACATAAGGCCTGGATCCTTTTTCCTGGGGTTTTCAGAAAATAGTCATTGCTTCCAGTGAAATGTTTTGACATATTCAGTAGGGAGAAAATGTTAATTGTAATGTTATGTGTATGTGTTCTTAAAAACACTTGCGAATAAATCTTTTATTTGTTTTAAGAGTAACCAGAGAGTAAAAACACTGTTAAAATGTTAGCTGTGTTCTTCATTCCTTATGGTAAATTTTATGCCTTCTAGGATGTTGCAGTTCATTTTCAGGGTTCAAATGTACCAATTTGGAGACCATTCCTTTCCTTGTTTTATAGTTCAGTTGCAGTTTTTCGAGGAGTCTTAAGACTAAACATCCACCCAGGGGTCTGCCTGGGTTTAGTCCCTCACCTTGTCTCATCTGTTGCTTGTTCTCTAATTCTTAACCTTCTTTCCTTGAATCCATGGCTCCTTTATAAAATCATCCGCACTTACAGACTCACGACAATGGTCCACTTGACTCTGTGTGTTGAAAACACCTGCTATTAGGCTGCTTGGTGGCAGGGACTGTGACTGACTTTCTGAATCGCCACCTCTGCTCCCACCACCTCCCTGCTTTGCACTGAACAGATGCCCTATAGATGTTTGTTGAATGGCTGTAATACCCTCCTTTCTCCAGTCCTATGTGCCTGCCCAAAATTGCATGTTGCAATTGACTGGAGCTTTGTGTCCAAAGCAGAGGTATCACTCTTGAATATTACAACATCACCTTGTCTGTGGTCCCTTAGGAAGGAAATACCAAGAGGTATTTCACAGGAACCCAAACGTACATGTTACCTCCCTAGGCCAACCCTGCCAACTAAGTCTCCAGAAGAAAGAGAAAGAACCTCCAGCTTCAAAGAAAGCAGCTTCCGGGACTTCCCTGGTGGTCCAGCAGTTAAGGCTCCATGCTCCCAATTCAGGGGGCCCAGGTTCGATCCGTGCACAGGGAACTAGATCCCCCATGCTACAACTAAGACCCAGCACAGTCAAATAAATAAATAAATAAATAAATAAATATATACATATATACATATATATATATTTTTTAAATTCCTTAATTTAAAAAAAAAGAAAGAAAGAAAAGAAAGCAGTGCCCACCCTTCCTGAATCATGATCTAGAACATACATGCTCACCATCATCTACATGGAGAAAACACCACTGGTCATCTTAGCAAGCTTTTAAGCTCTAACTTGGTATTTGTTCGTGTCTTATATGGTGATTCTCCTAGAAAATGCTTTTCCCTTTTGGATCACTATCTTTAAATGTCAAGTGCGTGAATACCACTTAAATCACAATTAAGCTCGAAGATCATCTCAAAAGCAGAATTGAATGGGAATAAAATGATAGTTGTACGATCTGAAAAAGGATGGATATATGTATATGTATAACTGAATCACTTAGCTGTACGCCTGAAACTAACACAACATTGTAAGTCAACTATACTCCAATATAAAATAAAAATTAAATTTAAAAAAAAGGAGAAAGAGGTAGCATACTATAAACAAAAAAAGAGATAGTTGCACACAGTTTCCACAGACGACTGTTAAGAATGCTGTTACATTCTTAACTAACACAACATTGTAAATCAACTATACTCCAATATAAAATAAAAGTTAAATTTAAAAAAAGGGGGGAAGAGGTAGCATACTCTAAAAAAAAAAAGAAAAAGATAGTTGCACACAGTTTCCACAGACGACCGTTAAGAATGCTGTTACCCACAATTAGAACAGGAACACTGCTCTCACAGAGGGGTGCTCTGCATTTAGGGTGTCGGTACACACTCCCCCCTCATGCACTTACAAACACAACCAAGACAGAATGAGCAAAGTGAAGTTAACTGGAGGTTTCATGTCGATTAGGCTAATGATGTAGAAAATCACCAGGAGCCAGGAGCAGAAGAGAACTTATAAGCACCAGCGATATTTTCAGACGTGGCCTCCGTGGTGTGTTTTCAAAATTCGTGGGCCCTGTGTGTCATTAGGAAGATGGTAGGATCCTGCTTGAAAAGCCCGTCGGTAACATTCGACAACAGATGTAACGTCTAACGTTTGTGTGAACTAGATTAATGTTCTGGAGTCAGTCATCAGGCTCGTTACTACTGGATTTTCTCTGGTCCGTGCTAATAAACTAGATTATTGATTTTCGGATTTTCTGTGTATCCAAGGATAGTCTCTAAGATGTCTTTATAATGTTTCATGCTTCAGTTGTCAACCAAAATGACAGAACAATGAGTAGTCATTTTCTAATCACGTTGAAAGAGGTTCAAAAACAGCATATAAAATGGATCTTCCCAGCCTCGGAGCCACAGAAGCATCGTTGCTGTCACTCCTCTGGCTGGGTGGAGGTCATCCCTACCTGCCTGCCATCTTCCCCAGGAATTAGCTGAATTCACAGCTTAAGACCTTTGATAGTCATAAATCTGCTTTCCAATGTGTTTGAATGGCAGGACAGCTCCAAAGACACCTCCACCTAAATAGGATTTTAGCACATCAGGTGCTATTGCAAAGTACAGCAGCTGGGTTGCCGGGTGGTGGGTGGTGTTTATTCATCTTCTCTTGTCCTTTCGTGTGTATGGATGGATGATGCTTGCCGCATATGCCCAGCTCTCGGGGTGTATGGGCTGGGGATCTCATGCATAGAGTGTGTGTATACGTAAAGTAGAAACGGAACCCGGGCAACAAAATGAACTTCTGTGTGCAAGAACTCTATGAAGTATACCCAGCTGCCGGCAGCAACTGCTACATGCAGGCCACTGATTATTACACGTATTTCAAAGACAGTCCAGGTTACAGTGGTTGCAACGCTCAGGCTGTGCCCAGTAACAACATATATATGGAACAGGCCTGGGCAGTGAATCAGCCTTATACCTGTAGTTACCCTGGAAACATGCTGAAAAGCAAGGACTCTGACTTGGACATGGCCCTGAATCAATACAGCCAACCTGAATATTTCACCGAAGAAAAGCCTACTTTTTCTCAACTGCAGTTGCCATCGTACTCTCAGAAAAAAGGTAGGGACCATCTTACTTCCATTTGATCCAAGTTTCCGTGTTTGTCTCTGGGGTGTTTGAAAGGGACACTTTGCATCCGCTTCGTCAAATCTTCGACTTCGAACGCTGAATGTTTGAAATTAAAAATAGCAGGAAAGAGAGGTTGCTAAGTGATCAAAAGGGGTCCTTGAACGACAGAGATTTCCGAGCACTTTTTTCTTCCTATATGAAAGCTGGATGGAGTTGGTTTTTGAGGCTGTGTGTGTGTTACCTCTAAAGCATGGGTGCGCACACGCGTGTGGATATATACTGCCCCTAGGGAATACTGTCAGCTTCTTTGCTAAAGAAAATACGTAAAGACTTCCCCTTGGTGGACAGGCACTGTGGCATTTGAAGTGGGATCATTCTCCTCGGCTGAGGTTCAGATTTAAAAACTCATTTGACTTTTTCTTGGCCCTTCATAGTAAAAGTTTATTTTAGGTAACTAGCAAAATATTTCCGTGATTTTTTTTGACAGTGCTATAATGTTGATATGTTGGGATTTGTAAATGTTCTTTTTAATATATTTACTTATCCATGTAAACTGTAAGGAATCTACTTGTAATCATAACAAGCTGTAAGAATATAAAACTCATAAAGAAACTGATACACTTTATCTTGCCATTGTGTCCCTAAAGTTGGACATGTCTGCAATCATGTCAAATGAACTCTGTACGAAACAAAGTGATATAGCCTTCAAAATATCCAATATTCAAACAAGTGCAACATCCACTTCTTTTAATAGACACTGTGGCTTTCCAATGCTGTTTAATTTTCTATCAGTAGAATCTGTCTTGTATTAGCAAAAGCTAAAATAAAAGAGGCAAACTGGCAGTACTCAAGGAACTTAATAGCAGCTGCCAGATAGAAATGCTTTTGAAAATAGCTTAAATTCTAGTGCAAATATCCCAGAAACTCATTTTTTCTGTGAACAATCCACTGGATATTGCAGAGGAAACCACATATACAGGTTTCCATAATTTGCAAGAATATAATGCCCTCTGATCTTCAAAGATGAATTTCTCTATGAAATTATCTTAAAACATAATGTTGTTTATTTGATTGTGACTCCTATAAAAATTATCATTTGCTTTTCTTAATGCGACTCCACAATTAAAAGTAGCCTGTTTTGAAAACTATCAAACAAAATTTTCAAAAACAAACTAAAACTAAAACCCCTTTTAGTTTTTACCATATGCTGTATTTGTATTTTCTGTGCTATTCCGTAACTTTCAGAAATGAAATATGAAGGGAATTACAGCATAAAACATATTCAGAGTCGTTCATCTGATTTTCATTTAGCTTCACCTCCTCTTGAAAGGCATCAGAAGTTCTCATTTATTATGAGGGACACCCTAATGCAAATGTTTGAGGTAGATTGTGTGCTTTCTGTTTCATTTAATACTGTACTTAAAAGTAATTTGTCTTTGAAAAGCAGTTAACACTGCCTCATTAGACATGCCTGGATATGCCTTTCCTAATGTTGTAGGATCTCAAGAAAATATTGGTCTGTCTCTGTATTGGGGCATTCCACTATTCTTAAAAGTTCTTGCAAAACTTTACAGGGTTTTACTCTTGCTCCTTTTGTCTTTTCACTGTATTTTCTTCCACCTGTGCTGGAGAATATTTGCTTATAAAATGCTAAACCAGCGATTCTTTACTAATCAACTTGACTCATGAACCAGAGGCTAAGACACATTGTATGCATATATTGATGTAATTTCTCAAAGCCATATGCCATTGAAAGGCCACTGCCACCTGCCAAACTCACTCAATCAGAGCAGGCAAATATTCTTAAATGCGCCATTATTTACTGTTACAAGTCTTTAAGTAAATCCCAGTAAAACTAAACCCAGCTGTCAACTGTCTCTTAGGACAAAAGGTCGGACCCAACGCGTTTATCCATATTGATCCATTATTGATTTTTGCTGTTGTTGGAGAACATCAGTAGTATCTCCTTAAGGCAAAATTAAGACAATAAACAGGTGTTCAGTGCAGCAGGCCTCATTATTCCAATTGGATTTTTATCTATTTTCATGAAATTCATAATTGCTTCGTCTGTGCTTGTCACTGTCACAACTCTGGACACTCTTCAATAATGCAGCTGTCTTAACTTTTTCATTATTTTTTTAAGGATGGCTTATTCTCTAGCCTTTAGTTGGAGTTTTCTAGTATGTAGAGAATGATCATCACCTTGTAATAAAAAAAGTGTGTATAAGTACACATAGATAAAGTAAAGGAAGGCTACAGAACCCAGTGCCAAGACTGGTTATCTCAATAACAGTCTTCAGAATGATTTAGTTCTCTTTGTGTTGTTTTTCTATGTGTTTACATTTATAGCCAAGAGGAGAAAAAGTTATCAGGCTCCTGAAGCTCTGAGAACCTGAATTAAGGAAGAGTCAGAATGCAGTTCATTGAATCAAACTTAGAATAAAACTTTAAGAAGGGGGGGCAGTATAATTTTCACATTGAGAGGGGCTGAAATGCAGACTGTGATGTCTGTCAAATTTTCCTATAGTATATGAGAAAAGACATTTTTAATTTTTAAAAGTTAGGGACAAATAAAAAGAACTCAACCAATCACTAAGAAGATACGAGCTCCTTATTTTTTAATCTTTCAAGTAACCTAGCCATGGTTTGTTATGTTAAAATCAGCCAACACAGCCAATTCCGCTCCACACTTTCTTCCTGGCCCCAGCTAGGGAGGAAGGGGAGAGTAAGTTTAGAAATCAGACAGAGGGAAAGGGAATTGGCAGCCAGGGTGCTGCGACTTCTCCTTCGTGGCAGAGGTTTCAGCAGAGCTATAAGTCGATATCTTTTTTTTTTTTTGGTGGGGAGTGCTGGCTGTTTTCACCAGAAATTCCAGTTACATTCCAAAGTCCCCAAAGAGCTTGAGTCTGGCCGCTCTGCGGGCAGCTTGGCCAATTCACCTCTGGGTCTGTTTCAACAGAATCCTTCCTTGGAGTGTCTGTCCTGTGCAACCCTCCTCCATAGGATTCTTTGCTCAACATTCTCCGTACCATCTTTACAGGAATGGCATGTCCAAAAATGTAGCTAGTGTGTTTGTATCCAAGTTGGTTATCATGTCCAAGAGGGTAAGAATTTCCTGGTTTTGAGCCAGGATCAAAGAGATGGCGTGTGTTTGTCCTGTTCCGTTTGGGGTTTTGACTGCACGTGTCCTTGTTTTACAGCTGCATTCTTACTAGTGCAGAAAGAAATATTCATACCTGAAGCAGAAACTCCACATAGAGCTGTCCTTTCTGTATCTGTTTTCATTGCCCCTCTGCCTCCGGTCAGGAATCGAAGTCTTTTTTCATGTTCTGCAGCTCTGTTGACTGTATGTGAATAATTGTGTAGACATGAGAGAAGGATTAAAAACAAGAGTTAAGCCCCAAAGAAATACGATCTCTAATTAGAATTTCCTTAGCCTCTTTTAAAGTTAAAGAAGGATTGCTATACAGTACATTTGGGGATAGGGCGGTTCCGCGGGCTGCCCTGAAAAAAATGTTACAGGAGAAACAAGCACCCTTAAACCCTAGAATCACACTCAGTCCAGTGAGAGGCAGGCAGAAAAGGAGCCCAAAAAAGGGAAGATTCATGCGTCCCATTGCCATGAGCTTGAATATGAAATAACAGCACACTATCTCAACTTCTCTTTCTCAACCCTTCCTGCTCGCCTTCCCCCTCCCTTTGTCTCTTTCCCCTACTATTTCCCCTCTACCTCTCTCTCTCTCTCTGTCTTCCTCTTTCTTCCCCAGTCTCTCCCACCCCTTCTCTTCCTCCCTAGTTGAATTTGTTTAATTTAAACACATATATGATCCGTCTGCCCAATGAATCAAGTGTTGTAGGCATCATGTCTTTACAATGTAATACTTAAGAGGTTAATGCAACTGCAGACTTTTCTGCAATGCTTGTGTAATTGTAAGGATGCTGATGTAAATGTAGGATTTCAAAATACAAAACACATTTGTTGCATGAAAGTGCCTCTCAGCACCCAGAAATGCACAATAGTCGTTTCCAAACCAAGTCCAAGTGCAGACAAAGCATGAGCTGACTCTTCTTTCTTCTCTTTCCTGAGAATCAGGTACCTGTCTCGTCAAGGCATGTCCTTCAGAGATTTCATTGTATGCCCATCCTCAGGCACCCACTGCCACTCCTCGAGATGAAAGCTAACAGCAAGAATCCAAGGTCTCATGAGAAACTGAAGTCAGGTGCCGGCAGGCTTGGGAAGGAATGTTGGAGCTGTTTATTTCCTGCATATGGGGTTCACGTCCACCACCTCACATCCCTCCACAAAATCGTTTCCACAAACTCAAAGCTTTTTTCTCAGCTCCCAGCATTCAGGTGCATTCAGCCTGAGGTCCAGTTGCTTCCCGCTCTACCATCTGCTCTGGGCCAGCTTTTAGGACCCCCTTCCTTGTCCTGATACCACCCAGTCCTCGCTCAGGCTCTGCATTCTCCACACCCCCATGACCACGCCGCTTCCGTGCGCTGTCCTTGGTACCAGGCTCATCTCAGCGCCCTCTCTACCAGCTGCTTTAGAGAATATCCTCCGTTCTCCAGGAGACTCCCAGAGTGGTCGGTCACTCCACCCACCCCCGTTCCTTGTCTGCAGAAACTGCCCGCCGTGCCGTCCTGTCCTCTTCTCTGCGTGTCCCCCACCCTTCTCCCCCAGAGCCTCTGCTTCCGGTCACGTGGTGGCAGTTCCTCCCTGCCCTCTCCACCCACCCTCAACCCTCAAACGTTCAGACCCTTTCCATGACCTGTTGGATCAAACACGAGCTCCACCACCTCTTCCCTGCCCCAGAGAGTTCCGTCTGGATTCTGGTTTCATGCTTCCTCCCATACACTCTGTTCCAGAAATCTCAGCCAGTCTCCTCTCTCAGCCATACTGCCCCCCATCCCTGAACCAATGATACTTTTTTCCCAGCCACATCCCAGTGTGCGCCCTGCCCTTCTCAGCCTGCATCACTTCAGGTCACTGATTCAGCTCACAGCTCATCAGCCTTTTCTATTTAACCGGCACCCTATTCTCTCCAAAAGCCCTACTCCTGACCAGCCCTGACTTCAAAGACAAGTATCCCTTGTGTAATATCATAGTGCTGAATCATTTGTGTAAATCACCTCTTTTTTTTTTTTTTTTTTTTTTTAAACCCCAAAAACAACTTTTTTTTTTTTGGCTGGTTGTGGGCGCTGTTTTTGTGGGGGGGGTT
>NW_006795975.1:1609726-1618817 GCF_000442215.2 Lipotes vexillifer | reverse complement strand
TTGTGGTACGCGGGCCTCTCACTGTTGTGGCCTCTCCCGTTGTGGAGCACAGGCTCCGGACGCGCAGGCTCAGCGGCCATGGCTCACGGGCCCAGCCGCTCCGCGGCATGTGGGATCTTCCTGGACCGGGGCAAGAACCCGTGTCCCCTGCATCGGCAGGCGGACTCTCAACCACTGCGCCACCAGGGAAGCTCCTTGATTAAAATTCTGACTGGCTAGTTATACCAATCTTTTCCCCATCTTAGTGATTTGCATCTTCAAGTGGTTTTAGCTCTAATTGTGGATTGAAAGGTTTTGTCAGGTCCTGAGGGTTGGAGTCTATGGGGACAGGGAGAAGGAAGGTTAGTTAGGGACTTCTTGTGTGTGAAACTGTATTTTACCCAAGGTTAGCCCTAAAAATGAAATATTTTAGTTTCAGGAATTCTTGAGTCAGAAGAAATAATGTAACACTTGCTTTGCCCCCCTTTTCTGCCCTAAGACTTCCAAGATGAAGGAAATCCAGAGTCCTTTGTCATCGTGTCCTCTCCCCTTTGCTGGATTAACAACTCTGACCTGGTCCTCCTTCTGCTTCCCTTTCCCTCCTCTCTGCCCACACCCCGCAGAGCTCTAGAGTTTGAGGACTTGGAACTTGGGTATCTTCACCCCTCAGCCAGCCAGAGGGCAAGGTATAGAGCAAAGATGCTCAGTGATGCCATGCGGGGAGAGTGGAGAGACGGTGCTGTTCTGAAGAAAGATTTCATGAATGGGAACCTCTGGGTAGCTCTGCTGGGAGTTTGCAGACAGCAGTGGAAGAACACCTTTAAATTTAACACTGCTTCAAGTTTGAACCCCATTTCTTACACACTGGGCCATACATGGTTGTTAAGTAAATGGATGGATAGATGGATGGGTGGGTGGATGGATGGATGGATGGATGGACAGATGGACACATCTATGGACAGACAAATGGATGGATGGAGATGGATGGATGGATGGATATAGTGTTTATCAGAGGGTTAAATATTAATGTGATGCAAAACGTTATCTAGTACCAAGAATTAAATGTAAAAAGAGTCAGGATTAGTATCTTAGGAAAAAGCTAAGCAATGAATTGTTCAAGATTTTTTAACTATATAAAGAAATGACATCGGGAAGAAGGTGCCAGTGGGGAAAAAAAGCTTAAATCAGAAGGGCCTGAGCTGTGGGATGATTTCAAGAAGTTCCATTAAAATTGGAAAAAAAAGGGAGACGCAAGAGAGAAGAGATATGGGAACATATGTATATGTATAACTGATTCACTTTGTTATAAAGCAGAAACTAACACACCATTGTAAAGCAGTTATACTCAAATAAAGATGTTAAAAAAAATTGGAAAAAAACCTAAACTTGCTAATGGTTTAGCTTCCTTCAGGGTGTGAAAATATATTCTCATCCTACAGCCTGACCCAAACCACTCAGGGTCCTTAGCACTAACTTCACCATGAATCAGTACCTTTCTGAACTGCCCCAAGGATTCCCCACCAATAACAACCACGGCTCCTTTTAGATGCCAGGACTGGTTGTGCTAGGCAAGTGGTCTGACACAGAAGGAAAGATTAGCCAGGTTGGAAATGGTCTCTGAGCCCAGCTCCTCTCCACTTCTGCTGGACTGACCTGCCTAGGCAGCTCCATCTCCTTTACACCTGCCACCAAGATCTGCCTTATGTTCTATTCCTAAGGCCTGTGTGTCTGCCAGCGTGATAAGGGAGGGCCCAGTGTTTCTTCTTCTAGGACCTGAGACGCTGTTATAATTCACTCAAAAGAGTTAAAGTAGCCAGCCTTCTGATTTTACCCATTCATGGGAAACCAAGTGAATTGCATTCAGTGCAAACCAAGAAGCCAAGCTTGCTCCCTGTTGCATGATTTCTAGCTCAAATGCACACAACTTTCCTTCCACATACCAAGTCCCTCTGAGGATCAAATTTTTTTTAATTACTGTTACCGATGACACGGATAAACCTTGAAAATATTGTGCTAAGTGAAAAGCCAGTCACAAAAGAATACATGTTGTACCATTCCATTTGTATGAAATGTCGAGAATAGGCAAATCTGTAGAAACAGAAAATAGATTAGTGGCTGCTTAGGGCAGAGCAGCTGGAGGAGATGGGAGGGCTAGGGAGTGACTTCTAAAGGTACAAGGTTTCTTAGGGGGATGATGAAAATGTTCTAAAATTGATTGTGGTGATGATTTCACAACTCTGTGAATATATTAAAAGCCATTGAATTGTATGGTATGTGAATTAGGTCTTGATAAAGCTCCTAGCAAAAAAGGTAAAAAAATAATGTTAGTAATTTTTTTATCATGTCAACTTATTTTACGTGCAGGGTAATACTTAGCAATTAATCAGACATTTCCAAGTGTCCACTAAAAACATCTCCAAGTCCTTTGTTGGACAAACAGATGGAGTTTGCTTTCATTAATAATAGGCTTGATAAAGTGACAGCATGGTTTATTAGTCTAAGAAATAACGCATCTGAGAATATAAAAGCTGGGCAAAATACATCATCCTTGCACTATCACACATAGTCATGGGCCTTACCTGTTTTCAGGGGTGATTAACCACGCTTCTTTAACAGTCACCTGGGACAGCTCGCAGATGCAATTCTCAGGTGAGCAGCCAGGCCTCCGGGATGTGCTTCTCATATTTGTTTCCAGGCGGAACACAATACTGACACTCAATGAGCGTGCACTCCTGGCAGCATGCATTTTCCTTGGCTGGGCGTATTGGCCAGCATGTGACTCATTTGGGGAGCATGAAAAAGCAAAAGGGTGGAGACCCTGAGACAGAAGAGCAAGTTCTCTAGGAGAACTGGTTACCACGTGATGTTGTCATGTACATTCTGTAACCTTAAGAGAATCCCCACCTACCTATATGTGTGGGATTTTACTCGCTGGTGACAGTTATTTAATGATGGATAATGGACTTAGGTATAATGATTGACGTATCATTGCTTGTGGTGACTGTTTTGGGTAAATACGATGCTTCTGAGTTAATATTTTAGAGAAAAGAAAGAGATGGGTGGGGTGCACTAGTGAGATCATGTAAGCAACTGCTAACAACTTAAGTAGATGTTTCTGTAGACATTTTGATGATTTAACTAAAGACATAGTTAATCACCTATTCATCCACCCACCAAGAAAATAATGTAGGAGAAATAAGAGAACAAAGCAAACCACCCTTCAGACTAGCAGTCAGAAAACAGAAGGAGGGACTTCCCTGGTGGCTCAGTGGTTAAGAATCCGCCTGCCAACGCAGGGGACACGGGTTCAAGCCCTGGTCCGGGAAGATCCCACATGCCGCGGAGCAACTAAGCCCGTGTGCCACAACTACTGAGCCTGAGCTCTCGAGCCCACGAGCCACAGCTGCTGAGCCCACGTGCCACAGCTACTGAGCCCCTGTGCCACAACTACTGAAGCCTGCACACCTAGAGCCTGTGCTCTGCAACAAGAGAAGCCACTGCAATGAGAAGCCCGCACACCGCAACAGAGTAGCCCCGCCTGCCGCAACTAGAGAAAGCCCACGTGCAGCAATGAAGACCCAACGCAGACAAAAACAAATAATAAATAAATAAATTTATATTTAAAAAAAGAAAGCAGAAGGAGCCCATTCCACTCGTACATTGAATTATCACTGGATTCCAGGGTTCACAGGAACTTTAAAGGCCAAACAGTTCAACCATCTACATAAATTGCTGAGCTACAGAGAAGAGAAAACTTCAGTGTCCTACTGCCAACACCAAAGAGTAAAGCAGGCTGGTAATGGTGAGGTAGGGGGAGAGATGGCAAGGGTCCTGCTTCTTCCTAACTCTAGTGCATATTCTCCGGCCCTCCCAAGGCATGTCCCTCAAGCAACACAGTGTCCAACTGCAGTACAGTTTGTTCCCAAACATGAGATTAGAAGGAAAAGACCTGCAGTTCTGTCTCCCTTCTCTCTGCCATCTGCACCTGATACCAAGAACTCAAAAGTCTTTACTCTGCTCAGCTGTACATAACCTCTAGGTGTAAGAGATCAAGATGTAGCTTTCCTATGCAGATGGTGAACAGGCACGTGAAAAGATGCTCAACATCACTAATCATCGGGGAAATGCAAATCAAAACCACAAGAAGATATCACCTCACACCTGTCAGGATGCCCATCATGAAAAAGAACACAAATAACAAACGTTGGTGAGGATGTAGAGAAAAGGAAACATTTCTACACTGCTGGTGGGAATGTAAATGGGTATGAGGAGAACAGTATGGAGATCACTTTAAAAAACTAAAAATAGAGCTACCATGTGACCCATCAATTCCACTCCTGGGTATATACCCGAATAAAACAAAAACACTAATTAGAAAAGACACATGCACCACAGTTGTTCATTGCAGCTCTATTTGCAATAACCAGGACATGGAAGCAACCTAAGCATCCATCAACAGATGAATGGGTGAAGAAGATGTGGTACGTATATACAATGGAACATTACTCAGCCGTAAGAAAGAATAAAAATTTGCCATTTGTAACAACATGAATGGACTTGGAGGGCATTATGCTAAGTGAAATAAGTCAGACAGAGAAAGACAAAAATTGTATGAGATCACTTACATGTGGAATCTAAAAAATACAACAAAGTAGTGAATATAACAAAAAAGAAGCAGACTCAGATATAGAGAACAAACTAGTGGTTACCAATAGGGAGAGGGAAGGGGGAGGGGCATGATGGAGATCGGGGAGTAAGAGGAACAAACTATTAGGTATAAAATAAGTTACAGGGATATACTGTACAGCATGGGGAATACAGCCAATATTTTATAACTATAAATGGGGTATAACCTTTAAAAATTGTAGGGCTTCCCGGGTGGCGCAGTGGTTGAGAGTCCGCCTGCCGATGCAGGGGACAAGGGTTCGTGCCCCGGTCCGGGAAGATCCCACATCCCGCGGAGCGGGCTGGGCCCGTGAGCCATGGCCGCTGAGCCTGCGCGTCTGGAGCCTGTGCTCTGCAATGGGAGAGGCCACAACAGTGAGAGGCCCGCGTACAGGAAAAAAAAAAAAAAAAAAAAAAAATGTGAATCACTGTATTGTACACCTGTAATTTATATAATATTATACAGCAAATTCAATAAGAAAATTTAATTTAAAAAACTAGTTTCCTGACAACATGGATATGTATATTCCATCTGCCTTTAACAGGAGGTGCATACTTTAATCATTGGATTACTTTGTTATTTAAGTTACTCTGTGGGACTTCCCTGGTGGTCCAGTGGTTAAGACTCCGCACTTCCAAATCAGGGGGCACGGGTTCGATCCCTGGTGGGGGAACTAAGATACCACAGGCCACGTGGCGCAGCCAAAAAATAAAAAAAAAAGTTTTTAATTAAAAAATAAAAATAAAAGTTACTTTGTGTTTTATGAGAATGTGTTTCAATGCACACACGAGCATATGTGCACACACAGTCAAACACACTAATCTACGATGTAGAAACTAAAATGCTACAGTGGTTATCTCTGTGGCAGAAGGTTGATAGGTTTAGTCTGTTTTTTGCTAATTTATGTCTTTCAGTTCTTCTACAAGGAATTGTATTACTCGTGTAATTTTTTATTTAAAAACTCTGGACTTTATAAGGAACTAATATACACATTGTTTTTGATTCCTAAAGACTGACCACTGGAAAATGTTAGCTAGGTCCAGGGTATTTCTGACCATTTTCACTATGACTCTCCCCCCAATTCTACACACTTGATAACTAGTTGGTTCTCTAGACACATAGCCCTGTTGGAATATTTATGTTGTTTCTTTTTATGGATTTCTTTATTCCCAAAACTGTATTTGGAATAAATCAATGCCTCGTGAGTTTTCCTGTAGATTTTATTAGTATTTCTCCTTAAATTTGAGCGCCA
Source organism: Lipotes vexillifer (assembly GCF_000442215.2). Lineage (NCBI taxonomy): Eukaryota > Metazoa > Chordata > Mammalia > Artiodactyla > Lipotidae > Lipotes > Lipotes vexillifer. Next base: position 1,612,920 of record NW_006795975.1, on the reverse strand, counting down.
TCAGTTACCTAGCAGACAGTGGCATACCAGCTTGGGATTTGGGGTTTATGATCACGTTAAAGAGGAGACCTAACCAGCAAGCAAAGAGTGTAATGAATAGTGGTTTTTTATAGAACAAAGGAGACAGCTGAGCAAGGTGTATAAAATTCAGACTTCAAATCTCCCCTTTTGGTGATGGCACCTCAACCAAACTGGCCTGGACGTAGTGATTTTCATTTCTCTGCTGTGGGAGCATGGCATCTCCCTTAAGCTGTCCTTAGCCCTGTGTCACTCTAGTAAACCCAGTGATGAGAGCCGTCAAAGAAAGCGGGACCGAATCTAGTTGATTGGTGAGCATGCGTGTCCCCAGATCACCAAGTCTTAGATGAGCTTGAATCTGGATGTCTTAGTGTTAATCTGAGTGGAATTTTGGGTGTTTTGTTTGTTTTTACCAAAGTTCAAACTTTCTAAGGCAGTTTTCATGAGGCTGGAAGTTTGGGCTCCTGTGCCTGCATTGCCACCTCTCTCAGAAACCCTTGCCGAGATCCTCAGCCTTCTCAGGCACACCTCCAGACTTCAACCTGCCCGTCTGCACCGTCCGGATATAAGCCTCTTCCCTTGCGTTCTTCACCACTGGCTCACAGCAGCGATCTTGAGAAACTGTGATGCTATCCATCAGAGGAAGCAGGTGCCAAACACTGGGGTTTCAGCGTGAACGATACGATCCCTGCTGTCTAGCTGGAACTGTAAAGCCTACAGTGAACCAGAGATCATGGTCTAAAGGGAGGAAAAAGTTCACAGGTTGTTAAGATGCAGATGAGAAAAGGGCTGCCACTGGGGCAGCACAAGGAGAAATGGGAGCACCCAACCTGGACTTGGGCTGGGGGTGGGCGGGAAGGCATCTCAGAGACTTTCCCCCTTGTGATTTGGACACTGCCCTGTCCCAGTACTGACTTCATTGTTATTGTCTGTTTCCCCCAAAACACTGAGAGCTGCCCCAAGAATTAAGACTTAGTCATCTTTAGATCCTTGGCATGTTGTTGCCTGGCACATAGCACCCCCATATATATGTTTATCGAACGGAACCGTCCTCTTTTATCTCCTCGTTTCTTTGTTTTTTTAATAAGAGCTTTATGGGGACATATTTCACATACTATAAAATTCACACATTTAAAGTGTACAAAATATGTTCATTCAAAGCAATGGTTTTTCACTCAGTGGTTTTCAGTATATTCACAGAGTTGTACAACCTTCAGCACTATGAAATTCCAGAACGTTTTCATTACCTTGAAAAGAAACTTTGTACCCTTTAGTGGTCATCCCCCATTCTCCCCTCCCTCCAGGCCTTGGCAACCACTCATCTAATTTCTGTCTCTAGGAATATGCCTGTTCTAGATATTTCACACAAATGGAAGAGTATCTGGCTTCTTTCACTGCATGTTTTCAAGCTTCATCCTTGTTGTACCATGTAACAGTACTTCTTTCCTTTGAGAATGTAAAAAAGAATATATTTGTACAAATATATATATATATATATATATATATATATATATACCACATTTTGTTTCTCCATTCATGATTTGATGGACATTTCAGTTGTTTCTGCATTTTGAATTTTATGAATAATGCTGCTTTGAACCTTCATGTATGAGTTTTTGTATGGATACATGTTTTCACTTCTCTTGGGCGTATACCTCAGAGTGGAATTGCTGGGTTATATGTCACTTTGTGTTTAACCTTTTGAGGAACGGCCAGTGTTGTTTGGTTGTGCTATCATAATATCACAAGTTTGCAGAATCCTTTTTTTTTTAGATGGTCTTATTCATTCTACCTGAAGTTAACTGTCTATTTTTAGAAAAAGACCAACATAACTTATACTGGGGGGCTGGAAGTCAGGAGATCTGGATTTTAGTCTCTGCTGTTAATTTCTAGTGTGAGCCCGAGGACGGCCAAACCTCTGAAGGCCTGTTCACCTCAACACTACCTGCTCTCCCAGGACCTTTCCAGCTATAAAGTTTTCTGAATTTATTGCATGCTGCCCTGGTTCCAAAGTAGATCAAGTCCCCCAAGAACAAGTGCAGAAATAAGCCTTTGGAAAGAGGCTGTGTTATCCAGAGCACCCCAGGTGTCTCAAATCCCAGCCTCTCTGGATCTCTCCATATAAGCCCAGGCCCAGGGATTCTCAATTCTAGATGTACATTAGAATCACCCAGAGAGCTTTTAGGAAAGTCAATGCCTATGTTTCCACACCCTAAAGCCACTGAAATAAGATTCTCTGAGAGGATTGGTTTCTCAGATTCAGTATTTTGAAACAGTTGATTCTAAGATTCAATAATTTTCAACAGGGTGATTCTCAGGTCTAATCAGGAATCTATTGTATTACAGTGTTAGGAATAAGAAAAGAAACTGTTTCCCCAGTTCAGTAATCTAAGTTAGTAACTGGGGTGTGAAAATGGGTACAAACCCTTTCAGGAGCAAAGAACAGGTTGCTCTTGAAAGACCTTATATTTTCTTTTTAATAATTACCCATAATGTTATGTATAACAAAAATGATAAATCCACTTATAAATAAATTTTTTAAAAAATCCCGGCCTCTCTGCCACATCCATTGGCTGCAAGAGCCTCCGGGCCTGTTCCCACCTGCACAGCAAGAGTGAGCACACCTGTTTCTAAGGCATTCCGAAATCCCGGGCCTGTTAACTCTGTAAATGTGAACTGAGGTCCTGGGGAAATATAAGATACTGAGAAAGTGTATTAGGTCACTTTTTAAAATGTTTTCTTGTTCAATGTTTTCCTTACCTTGTATATTTAAAACGAAACGATCACAAGATGTAAACTGTAAAGCAAAAATTGTATTAAAATGTACAAAACAAGTCAGCCCTGCTTCCTCATCCACCTTCCTCCTCCAGGCTATGGTGTGTCTTTAACATGATATTGTTTTCTCACACGCTGCTTCTTTCCTTCTACACAGGCTACATCCCCAGTTACTTAGACAAGGACGAGCTATGTGTCGTGTGTGGTGACAAAGCCACCGGCTACCACTACCGCTGCATCACGTGTGAAGGCTGCAAGGTAACTGCCCTGGGGCCAGTGAGCCCCGATCCAGCCCCTTCCAGGAGTCCTCCAGAATGCAACCCGAAGTTTTAGTTCCTATTAGAGCCAAATCCTGACATTCATGGCCTGTGTTCGTCCTCTTCATTTGGGGGGGGGGGGGG
>NW_006795975.1:1603184-1609695 GCF_000442215.2 Lipotes vexillifer | reverse complement strand
TGGGGGGGGGGGGGTCGTATTCAAGAACTGAATTTTTTTTTCCCCAAATCAAAATAACTAGATGAAGTTTTGTGGCAGTGTGAGGTCTGCTGTTTTAGACAGGGAGAAAATTGATAAAATGTAAAGAAATTAATAAAAGCCTCCCTTTGAGTTTAAAAATGCATAGATATTTTATAACATGCTATCATCCCATGAAATAACCATTTCTCCTCCTGTTTTAATCTCCACTGTTTAAGGAGACAGAGTTCACTCCAACCACAAGCTATTTGCCAGTGTGAATCTGAGAGAATTTGCTCACTTTTAAGGGTTCCATTAGGGAACATCTTTGAGGCTGCTTAGGTTCAATTATATTCTGAAATTATCCAAACTGGCTTATGGCACAGCCTGCAGCGCCAGTAAATTCTGGTCGTCCATCAGCTAATTACACGCTCTCCAGACCCATCTTCAGGAGACGCTTGACAAGAAGACACCAGTGATCAACAGTCAGTTTACCTCCCGAAAGTGAACCTGAATTTGCCTACTTACATTTTCATTATCAAAGTGAAGATGAGTTTCCGGCAAACACGTTTTTGTCCGGCAGCCTAGCCTAGAAAATAAAGTCCACCGTAAATGGACACAGTGCGTTCAGCTAATGTTTTATAAAGGAGGTAGTAAGTCAGAGAAAGGCTTTAATTTTTTGTTGAATGTTTTATTTACCTTCTGTATTTTAAACTAAATTATCAGAAGATATGAACCCTAGAGCAAAAATCGTATTAATGCTTATAAAACAAGTCCGTCTTTCCCCCTCCGTCACCCACCTCACTCCCTTCTCTCCTTTCCTCCCTCTTTTCTCCTAACCTTTGACCCTAAACCACCAAAATCAACACGTTAGCTCGGTTTCATACCAACCTGTCTCATTTCCCTGGTGGAAGATTTTCCACGCAAACTCCCTACTTTTTGTGCACGAAATGAGGAAACATGTAGCCTACTGATGTGTTGAGATGATCTATCCATTGAAAAGAGGTCATTTTTAAGACCTCAAGGCAAGACTTATTTTGGAATGTGATGTAATATGTTCTCATTCATCCAGGCCCCTTTGATATAGAATTTGTCACCTTTTAACAAAGACTGAGCTAAAGGTTGCTATTACATCTGTGGAAATAATGTCTTAAGGAGTTTAATAGCATTAATTACAAGTAAGTTGCAGCTGTTTATTAACTGGGACACTTGCAGACTGTCTCTTGAAAGCCCAATTCTATCGGCTTGCTTTGAAAGTAATAAAACTGCATGAGGTTAGATACTTTCTCTCATTCCAAAAGTTCACTCATTCAAATGGGTCTTTTTTCTAAATTAGCCCTAATTCATAAGGCTTTTACCTACCTGATTAAGCAGCGTTGAGATTCTCTCAAATCAGTTTTTAATGACAAATCTTGAATTCTGGGGGAGACTCTAATGACAATTCCATTTATTACTCAACTCCCAAAGTGACTCTAAAGACCAAATGTGCCTTACAGAGGACTTAATGATCGTTAGCGATTGACTCAAACAAAGGAGAACCAAGCCTATTAACCTATTAATACGTGTCTCTGACTCACGTATGTCTTCATGATGATCAAGAAATCCACTACCCTCTTGTCCCAAGATCACAGGATGTTTGGGGCCTGATTCAACTGAGGTTTACTTAAAAGAATCAATCATGTAGCAGAAAGCTAGATTTCTCAGCCCTGGTGCCTTTGTCTCGGATCAGAATCCTGTTTCCAGGATAGCCCCAATCATAAAATCAGAAAGCCTTCCTAGGGCGGTTACACAGATCATTTAATGTAAGGACAGTGTCTTGGAAAAAGACAAAAGAGATGGTCAAATGAAACACAGTTTTGAAAAATGGCCAAAGATGAAAAAAGTCGCACTTCACATCTTGTTTACTCAAGCCTGTAATTTGCAAGTATTTCTACCCCATACTCATAGTGTGTAGAGGGAGAATCTTTTTTGCCTGTTTCTGCCCTGAAGACAGTGGACATCTTTTGGAGATGTTTCTTCTGTTGTGATGGGCCAGTTTTCATGCATCTTTTGTAGAAAGAATGTTGGTACTGCCCCGAGTAAATCACTTTTTAAAGAGAGACTCTAAGCTTTTTTAACAGTTGCCCGAATATTGAACTAGGAGCGTGACAGTTCCTTGTAGCACTGATTAGTGCATCATTTTGGACCACTAAGGAGTGGATCCAGTTCTTCTCAAAATGCAGAGAAACGAGTCTGATGTCGATTTATAAAGCAAAACCTCCGCTCACCCACAAATCATCGATGAAAGATATGTTCTTATTCAGTCCCTGGGACATCTCTTTTATCAGCTCACTGCTAAAAAGAGCTTTTTATAAGTAGACTCTGTTATGTATTTTCTATCCAAGTTCACATCCAAAAATTAATTTTTGCCCCTTTTTAAAGTTAAGGGACCTACCACCTTTAACATTTACTCAAATAAAGTGGTCCCTTCATGTGGTAAAATATGCTTTTAGCATAGCTTAGGGAAGGCCAACACCTTAAAAGGGATTTGGTCCATTGAAGTGTCCGAGAAGAGTCAGCAAGGTAAGCCACAGAAAAGATGGCACTATGAATGGCAAAGCCTGCTACCTCAACGTTTTTTCCAAATAAGCCAAGTATAAGTTATTTCATTCATTCCTTGTAAAAGCTCAGAGTAGCCTTTTTGGAGAAATGAACGTTACCTCTGCATCTGGTATATCACCTGTTCCCACCTTCCTGTTGTCTCGCTCCCCAGTAGACTCCCGCCACCCAGAACACAAGCCGGCGTGAGCAGATGGGGGAGAAAAGGTCTCCCAACTCCACAGTAATGATTTCCCATCTTCACAGCAGCAGTCAGCATGCTCGCTGGAGGCCCCGGACTTAGGTCACTTTGCATCTTCCAGAAAGAGGATGCTAGACAGCCCCCCCTCCTCCCTGTCTGTGACATATGTCTCCTTGCTAGAATCTCTGAGTTTCTTCTGTCTTTCAAGCAAGTGTAACCCTTGAAGGGTGGATTGGAGGGAGGGGGATGGGGTAGAGGAGCGGGGACAGCTTGTTTTTCGTTCTGTGCAGGCCCTGACATCCAAGCTTTGGCGGGACCGCCCACCTTGAACACCCGGGAAACACATGTCAGCAGCTGCCCCGTGTGTGCTTCAGGGAATCTTAGGACAGTTCATCGATGTCATTCAAACTAATGGACTCAGTGTTTAAGGATGCAAAGCCAAATACAATATGACAGTTCTTCTGTTAGGAATTGAGCAATAGTAATATCAGGGGTTTGCAAACATGCCCCGAAACCAAGTCCATGAGTTTCAGTGACTGCTGTCATTTTTCCATTTTATTCTGCTATGCCCAGTAGAAAATCCTACCTCGGACCTTTTCATTACAAGGAAGAGTTCCTGTGTCTGAGTGAGGAATATGCAAGTGGTATAAGTACATAAAGCCAGGGCAAGTTAAACGGGATAATTATAATTTGGGTTAGCCTAGATGAACTGGCATTTCCATCCAATTTATGCAACAAAGTTGGAGGTCCCTTTAAGGTTCAGTGGACAGCATCCTTCAAAATTTGTTGTGCCTTGCTATTCTACTAAACCATAAAATGATGTGGTTATTTTGAGGGGTGGGTGAGAGGGGACTGTTTATAATATGTTCATCTAAAACATTTAAATAATACAGTAAAATTGGACTCAGTCTATATCATGTTAAGCCAACTCCTGGGTTCCAGGCCGAGTTCCAGCATGTACTTGCCATGTGATTTGGGGCGAGTGACTTAACCTGTCTAAGGCTTAGTTTTTTAATCCCCACAGTGGAGATATTAAGAATACTGACCTCAGAAGGCTGTGGGAGAGACAGAGGCCCTGGCACTTGTCTGCAGCACTTTGCAGTGCGCCCCTCACAATACATGCTTTCTGCCGTTATAAATTCCTACCAGACTTGAGTATCATGTCCAGAAAGGTTCTCATATGACACAGCCTTGAGGATGTTATGTAAGTCACCGAAGCCTGGAACTGCACTGTACTCTCAGGTGGCCCTCTCCCATGCCTTGAAAGAAGAAGAAACATTGAACTTTAGGGCGCATGTCTACAGATATTGGAGAAAAAGGGTGCTAGGAAAGGAAAACTCCAGTGCCATGAGCTATGGGAAAGATTTGGTAAAGAACCTGGAATTTTCTCCTCCCCAAGGACTGTTGTTTCAAGGGCTGTCTGAGCTGGTCATGGCCGTCTCAAGAGTCGAAAACCAGAATTAAACCAAATCTCTAAAGGCAATTAATGCATCCCTTTAAATACTAAAGGATTAAATTAATTAATTAATAATTAAGCATCACAAGTATCCAGCTCTTATTTCTCCAGTATAAAGTGTAGCAAACCTCTTCAGAGCTTCATTTAGCAACACAATTATGGCATGAAATAATATAATTTATTTATGTGACTCATTGTTTAGAAAACATAAACGCGAACATGAGATTTTCCCATTAGCCTTGAGTAAATGCCAAAAGGATAAGAAGAGATTCCGTAGCCTCTGACATCTCCCTCAGATTTAGAATTATTTAGATGCACTTTGGGCCAACTGCCCTATATTTGAATAGGTAGAGCTATAGGCCCGTACAGAGTTAAGGTCTAAAACCATCCATCACAGTCAGGAAGATACAAAATGCTGGAGTCACTTATTTCTAGAAAATATGAAATGGTTGTCCTGGGTCTTTCTTTTTCATGTAGGGTTTCTTTAGAAGAACCATTCAGAAAAATCTCCATCCATCCTATTCCTGTAAATATGAAGGAAAATGTGTCATAGACAAAGTTACAAGAAATCAGTGCCAGGAATGTCGCTTTAAAAAATGCATCTACGTTGGCATGGCAACAGATTGTAAGTAACCTTATTCCTTTGCTTCATATTCAAGGAGTGTTGACTGGGGAAAAGGTTGGCTCAAGGAAATCACCCAGGCAGGAAAGAAAGCAGGAACGCACGTGGACAGAGGGAGAGCACGCAGCATTCTCAGGGACCCTCACTCCCAGCCATAGCTGGGCGGTTTCCATCCTACCCTCCCCATCAACTCCTGACTCCGAAGGCATCCAGGTGATGGGTGAGGGACAGAGGTTAAATTGTCCCCATCATGCTTGCAGGACAGTCAGCAGTGCTCTGTCTGCACAGAGGTTACAGATGAGAAGTCTTATCCTTCCACCTCGATAAAGTGTAATTTTCCACACAACATTCATGTGGTGAGAAGCACAAGGACTAATATTTTTTCAAAAGCAGAGACAGGAATTTATTCTGTGGACATTTTTGGAGTCAGGGCACTGGTAGAAAACATCGTGTTCAGAAATTTCTAAAGAATGTGAACTTGAGTGCTATTGCATGACTCATTCTGCAGTTGGTTTTTTTTGTTATATTTTTAGCCACAAAAACATTCCAAGCTGAGGTCATCCTGCCCAGTTTTCAAAGTGCCACAGCATATGGTGGTGAGATTAGCCGTTGGGGTCTCTTCTCCCCACACTGTGCAAGGGATTTACACCAGTCACTTTAATTAATCTAATTACAAAATGAGAATCGTGTCATTCACAACATGTGACCTCCCTTTTGCCAGGCATCAGGGTTTCTGGTTTCCACTGGCATAAATTTTTTTGCACGTCAATGAAGGAGTCCAACTTTCAGTTTAAAAGAAACAAAAGAAAAAAGGAAAGAAAAAAAGAATGCAATGAGGAATTTTCCTTGTGAAGAGGAAATAGTCACAGCTACATATATGCGACAAACAGGGTTCTCTCAGCTAGAATGACAACAAAAAATCTCTGGAACGTCCTGGTTTGCCCATTAAAGAAGACAGAAAGAGGAATCTTTTTTTAAAAAAAAAAAAAAAAAAAGAGGGTTGTGTCTGGGCATGAGGCTGGAAACCCTGGTTTAATCCTTCACCTCTGGCTGAGTTATTTGTCTTGATCTTTGAAAGGCTTTTCGCGGTTGCCAACAAAATGCCTGCTAAGGTTCTATGGAAATGAGTGACCTGTTGAATGGCCATCGCACTGTTTTATTAAGAAGTTAAAGAGATGAACGTTGATGAAGTTTAAAAACTCAGTGTTGATCTACACGGGGTGGAAATTTGAGTGCACCTTGCTTGCTTGGGAAGCATTACAAGAGCTCAGGTTTTATAATCAGAAAAGCTGTTGGAGTCCCAGGCCTGCCACTTACTAGCTGTGTGCCCATCGGACTTAACTTCCGGTTTCCTTGTGTGAAGGTATTGCCAGGCCCACAGGTGGTTTTCAGGAATAAATTAGATAACGCACATCCAATGCCACGATCCCTGGCACCAGGGAAGCATTTGGGGAGTGAGGTTATGAGTGTAGCGCATTCCTCATCTCCCTTAAGGAGTGAATCATGATGACTTCACAGGGCTCACCCATCCTGCCCACATGCCTAAGTGCTCCCCTGACTCTGATGATCCAATCACATCTCCACGATTGGGTTTTCATTCTTCTGTTTGTGGATTTGCCAGGCACCTCTGGTTCTCTTCCTCTGCTACGTTTGCGTT
>NW_006795975.1:1588851-1603174 GCF_000442215.2 Lipotes vexillifer | reverse complement strand
TCCCTACCAGGTCGCGGCTTCCTCAAGAAATGGCCCTAGGACAGTGATATTGTAGGACCACAGTCAGGGGTCCTGGGTCTTGCCTTGGCTCTGCCATGAACTTGCTGTGTGACTTTAAGGAAGTCATGATCTCCTTCCTCCTCTGTGAAGGAGGGAGTTGCACTAGATAAGAGCTGAGGACCCTCCATTGGTAAAACCCTATGACTCTGTAGTACGAAACCTGAGTCTTTCCATGCCACTGAGGGCTACTGAGAGTCTGGTGAAATGGTTTCGTTTTGGAAATTAACCACAGAAATATAGGTTTCTTGTTACCTGCCCTTCTTATTTCCCTTTTGCATGAATGATAAAAGTCGTGGCTCTACTTCCTGAGCATGTATAGTGCGTTATCACACTGATACCCTGCAAAGTGGGTATTATTGATCCGATTTTTTTTAAGATTTTTTTTTTTGAGGTAGATCATTTTAAAAGTCTTTATTGAATTTGTTACAATATTGCTTCTGTTTTATGTTTTGGATTTTGGGCCGCGAGGCATGTGGGATCTTAGCTCCCCAACCAGGGATGGAACCCGCAACCCCTGCATTGGAAAGAGAAGTCTTAACCACTTAGACTGCCAGGGAAGTCCCTTGATCGGATTTTATGTGGGAAGAAATGAAAGCTCAGAGAGCCTCAGTAACCTGCCAAAGGTCACACAGCTAGAATGTGGTAATATAGGGATTCAAACCCGAGTCTTTCTAGATTCCAAAGCCTGGGCTCTTTAATCACCTTTGAGGGTTGACCAGGTAGAGAGAAATGCAAAGTGAGTGCCTGTGAGGCCTGTGCTAGGCCCCGCCATACTCCAATCAGCCTTCAGGAAACGAATGAAGAGTTAGACTCCTTTTTCCTTTGAGGAAGGGATCGCCAGCCTCTGTTTACTGCCCAAGAACTGTCCGAACCTGCAGTTCTTCTTAGTAAGAGCCATTTGCGGGGCGGAGGGAAGGAACAGAAACCCTAAGAGTGAATTCAGACGACTGGCTAGACAGACACACCTGTGAACCTATAGGTAGGATGGGCTTTACCTGTCTCTGGTTCATTCTTATCTAGGGCCCCCCCCCCCACTCTGTGGGGCTGAGATGCCCAGTGTCCAGCCCCCATCCCCCCCACCCCGCCCCCATCTTTGTTCTAGAAAGCTGGCTAGGCATCGGGAGTTTGGTGCTGGGGCTAGTGGTGGAAGATGGCTCTCGTCCATAGCAGTTTGCTGCCAAGGGAGAAATGGCCCAGGGTGACCCCCGCAGGCTCCCTGAGCGGGCTGTGCAGCGGCCCGAGCCCCCGCGGGGTCTGCCAGGTGTCTGGGGAGTGTCTGTTCTGTGTCCCTCCCCGCCCCCAGTGGTCCTGGACGACAGCAAGCGTCTGGCCAAGAGGAAGCTGATCGAGGAGAACCGGGAAAAGAGGCGGCGGGAGGAGCTGCAGAGATCCATCGGTCACAAGCCCGAGCCCACCGACCAGGAGTGGGAGCTCATCAAGACCGTCACCGAGGCCCACGTGGCCACCAACGCCCAAGGCAGCCACTGGAAGCAGAAGCGGAAGTTCCTGGTAAGGCCCCGCCCCTTCCGCTTCCACTTCCACCTCTGCGCGATCCGTTTGGTCCTCGGAATCCGGGATGCTGCTGGACTCGCTGCGTCTGATTGACTGGAGTAGAGTGCAGAGGCGGGACATAAACCCAGGTCTGTCTGACCTTCTCCTGCCTGGGAGTCACTGAATTCTAAGGCACTTATCTCTTTGCTTTTGCTGTAAGGGCAGCCCTGGATCAACTAATTAGCAAAATTCTTTACCTGCTAGCTTTCCCTTTTTATACCTATTTCTTCCTTCAGATGCCCATTTATATACATACCTAGTCCCCTAAACTCACTCCAAAATATCCCCTTTAGACTCACCCCTAGAATGAAGTGACTCATATCTCAAACATATTTTTGTGCCAACAGAAGCCAAAATGGTGAGTTTAAAATAAATCATCTCGCGTCCAGGAGGACAGTGGGAATGGGGAGAAGGGATGGGGGAGGGGAGTGTAAAGAAAAACAGGCCTTTCCAGACCCTTGGAATAGCAATGTTTGATGTTTTTTATAAAAACCAACCATCGTGAAAGTCCTTCCTTCTATTTCTTCTTTGGACTTCACAGCGCTTTGGGGTAGGTAGGCTGGAATCACTATCCCCGTTTCGAAGGTACACAAACCAAGCCTTCAGTGTCTCTCCCAAAGGTCACAATGCCAGAAAGTGGCTAGGCCAGGCCCAAAGGCCAACTCACGTCTGTTGTCCCCAGTTCCCAGATGGACCACCCGTCCCACCACCAGCTGGTGTTTGGCCATCTCGGAGACTGACCCAGCTCTTAGTTTATGACATGAAGCTTTATGAGGACCTCACTCAGTCCCAGCATCGGATATTCTGTGGGTCTGTTTGTATCTCCCGGGTAGGTGAGGGCACCCCTCATCTGAACAAAGAGATATAGGCTGTCATTGTCTTCACGCCTCAACGCCACCACTATAATGGGCTAGCTTTTTGTTTGGTTTGGTTTGGTTTGGTTTGGTTGGTTTCATGAAGATGGTATAACAACAACCTTAAAGGAAATTTTTGGAAAGAAAAAGCTTACCCATAATCCACCTGCCCTCCAATAATTACCTCCATTGTTGTTAACGAGCGGCTTCTAACACACTTTGTTGATGGCAGCCACTAACAGTTAAGTTAGGAGACACTTGGACGGCCCTGGCCAAGTGACCGGTACCAGTGTAAGTGCTTTCCAGATATTAACTCCCTATGTCAACCAACCTATGTAGGTAGATGTGGTTAATATCTCCATTTTACAAACGGAGACAAAGAAGTTAAGGAGATCTACCCTCAATCCCCCAGCTAGTAAGCAGTGGTGATGGACACAACCCAGCTCCAGGATCCATGCTCTTAACCACCACACTATGCAGCGTGGTTGAAACGTGTGGTATCTTTTCAGCAGGGTGACTGCCAATAAATTCTTTCCTCCCTGTCTTCATGGCCCATTGTCTCCCACGGAGAGGTGGAGTGTATTCCTCTCTTCCCTTGAGGCTGGGCTGGGCTGTGATTCCTTGAAGCAATGGATTTGGGCAGAGCGACTTCTAAGGCTGAGTTATAAGAAGGCTTGCAGTTCTACACTGGTTATGTTGGAGAGGGACGCCATCTGGTCTCTCTGAGGGAAGCCAACTGCCATGTAACAAAAAGCCCAACTACCTTGAGGCCACCATGCTGTGAGGAAGCTCAAGCCAGCCATTTGGAGAGATTCCCAACCAGCCCAGGCACCAGAAATGTGAGTAAGAAATGTCACCTGCAGGTGACACCAGACTCTGCTGCCATTTCATGAGGGACCCCCAAGTGAGAACCACCCAGCTGAGCCCATCAATCCACAGAACTCTGAGAGATAGTGAAAATTTGTTGTTTACAGCCACTAAGTTTTGGGGAGGTTTGTTACACAGCAGTAGATAACCAGAATAGAGCCCAGTAAATATCTGTGTAACAAACCATCCAGTTCCATGGGCCCATCCTCAGAAACAGCACAACTAAGCCCTGTCTTAGCCACTTGACACATTTACGCACATCCCCTGCAGCAGGGTGACTCTGAGTATTTATGCTCAGGATAAAAAGTTTACGCTTTTGCGGGGTGAATTATTCCTGCAAGGACATTAAGAGTCCTTCATTAGGGACTTTCCTGGTAGTACAGTTGTTAAGACTTCACCTTCCAAAGCAGGGGGTGCGGGTTCAATCCCTGGTCGGGGAGCTAAGATCCCACATGCCCCCCGGCCAAAACACCGAAACATAAAACAGAAGCAATATCGTAACCAATTCAATAAAGTCTTTAAAAATGGTCCACATCAAAAAAATCTCTAACAACAACAACAAAAAAAAAACAACAATCCTTCATTAAAGACAGCTTTGCTACGTGGTATCCATGTCCTGAACTGGCTTCTGCACATTCAGATTTGCATTTCTCATGTGGCCAATACCACTTTTTTTTTGCTTACAACACTGCTACGTATATTATTTCATTTATTTTTATGTGATGATTGCCCATCTTGTTCTGGAAAAGAATTTGAGGAGGCCTCTTATGTTAATAATAGTGTGGCAGTGTCATAAGGGATTAAAAATTATACGTTGTCATAAAAGCTCGACGTATTCATTTATCTGGCATGCGGGCAAGGAGCTTACTTCCCCAAAGGAGCTTCTTCATCGTTTTTTACCCGAAGACCAGGACGCAAGTCATAAACAGAGATGGATGGTTGGGCCGGGGTTTCAAATCCATACGCCTGTGAAAATGAGTCACTGGCAAGTGAGGAACGTCTGCAAAAGCCATATGCAGATTTTCACAGTAATTCTACAGCCACTCTTCAAAAGTACTTCCAAAAACATTTAAGTCATCCTCCAAAATCCACTCAAATCTCTGATGGTGCAGAAGCGCCGATTCCTGTGTGGTGGCAGTGGTGATGGAAAGTAGGTGTGGACTGAGAGGGGGGCAAGAGGCCGGTGGTGGTGAACAAGGGAAAGCAGAGTCTCTCCACCAAGGCAGCTCACATCTGCGCTCCCAGATGTGGAAGACACTGGACTGGAGTAAACCCCGTACAGCGACAGTATTGTCTGTTGAACACGGTGTTGTTTTTACCTGCCAGACTTCTTGGACTCCCTAATCAATAGAAATTGATCAGAAGCCAGATAAGGAGCTCAGGCAAGGCTTTATTGGGGTCCCTGCTGCAGCAGGGGGGGAGCGAGAACAAGCAGCAGGTGCCCTTGCTAGCTCCCTGGGGGGAGTGGGGGGCGAGCTGGTTCCTTATATGAGGGGAGGGGAGGGGCAGGGCCAGGGGTGGGACCAGAGGGATGTCCTAGGTGGTCTGCCCACCCCTTGGTGGTGTTGAGTGCAAGGAGCATGCCCAGTACTGTGCTTTTGCTCCCGGCTCTTCAGAAGTGGCAGGTGGGGTTTTTTGGGGGGTCTTTTTGTTTCGTCTTGTCCATAATTTGCCGCAACTGCACATGTACGCAGTTATTTTAGTCCCTTATAGTTTCTTTGTATTTTCTTGCGGGAGGAGACGTTTGTCCGGGTGCAAGCCCTGCAGCCAAGGGTCCCAGGTCCCAGGTCCCAGCCTGTCTCCTTATTACGCTGCTCCCTTAGTTCACATGCAAAGGTATGGCTTTGGGTGGATTTTTCACCAGGTATAAAATGTGACCATCAGAACCAGGGTGGGCCTGCCCCACTTTCCCCCTGGCAGAGCTACTGTCTGATGACACAAATTCTCAATAATAGCCTCAGAAAAGGGGCATAAGCAGAAGGGTGATGCAGGATGGGTGATTTGACCACGTGTGGTCATAAAATAAGTGCAATCAAGCCAGGAAGGCTTCTGTCACCCAAAATGATTATAATTACATCAGAAGAAGGCAGCGTAGTCTAGTAGTTATGTGCATAGAAATTGGAACCAGACAGCCTGAGTTTGTTGCTTTTTAATTATGTGACTTTGGGTAAGTTACTTCCCATCTCTAAGTCTCGGTTGCCTTTATGCCTTTATCAATGGTGTAAAAGTAATAGATAGAAGTGCTTGGCATGTCGTTAACAAGCTCCTATGGAGTTACAGTGTGCATCATCCCTGCACCACCACCCGTACCATCCTGTCCCTGCTTTCCCCAGGAAAAGGCCCAAGGCCCAGGGACCTCTCATCACCATTTGTTCCCCATCACAAAGGTGCGGGGAGACACAATGTGATCACTCAAAGGAAGAGTCTCGTCTGGCCCCATCGCCTCTGCATGTGCCAGAGACCCCAGCCAGGAAGCCCTCAGCTCTGAGACAGCCACTTGCAAAGGGGTCAACTCGTAGCACTTCCTACTCACCTTGAACAATTCTGATGCAACAAAGCACAAAGCCCCAGTTCGTCTCGATTTGTGTCATACCAGCCACCTCTAGTGCTGAGCTAGGGTTGAAGCCCACACCTGCATACACCCCTGAATCTCTCCTTCTATAGGTCCCCCCCTCCACTGCCCCAGAGGATACGTGCTGGATTCCTTATTGACCTTCACCCCATCTCCAGTCCATCAGAAACCCCTGCCCTGGGCTCCCTAGATATGTCTCCAAGTCCCACTTTTCTCCATCTCTCCTGCTGCCCCCGTGGTCCAGCCCACTTCATCTCCTGCCCAAACCACTGCTGCTGTTCTCCCGCCTCTTCCTCGGCAACCACATCCCTTCTCCACTAGAACCATAAATTTCGTCATGCTGCTCCCCTGTTTAAAAGCCCTTCAGCAGTGCCCCATGGTATTTAAAATGTGCCCATCTCCCCTCCATGGCCCTGAAGGCCCATCACGATGGGACCCTTGCTGCCCCTCCATCCTTTATCTCATGCCACCTCTGGGCCTAACCACACGGGCCTCCTTTCTGACCTTGGGACTTTGCACTGGGTTTGCCCTCTGCCTAAAATGTCCTCTGCATCTGTGGAAGGCTGCCTTCTTGACATTCTGCAAGTTAAAGCTCACACATCACTTCTCAAAGGGGCCTGGCTGACCACCCTACCTCCTGAGCCCCAAGTATTATTAAGTCATCTCCAGTCTTATCACAAACTAAAATTCTTCCATGAGAGTATTCTTTTCATTTATTGTCTGTCTGCCTTCACTGTATGAAGGTTTCTTGAGGATACACTGTTAATTGCTGTCACCTCAGCATCTCGAACAAGGCCTGACCCCATAGTAGTTGCTCAATAAACATTGGTTGAGTGCATATATAAACACAGGTTTATTCACTCCCTCAATCCTCCACCATTTGGCCCACTGCCGTCTACACAGTAGACAGATACTCAAGGCATATCTCCCCACCTTGAGAAGTTCATATCTTAGATGTGTACCTGCATAACTACAATAAAAGTAATAGTAATAAGTGCCTAGATGCCAGATGAGTGGTTACATGGGCCACCAGGTGTATTCAAATGAGGTAGAATCATTTCCCACTGAGGCCATCTGAGAGGGCTTCGAGGAGAAGATAGAATTGGAAGTGGGTGGGATTTGGAATTGGCAGAGATGAGACAGAAGTGAGGACTCTGAAGAAAGCAAAAGTCCAGAAGGAAGGCCGCCCCGAGATGGAAAAGCATGAATCAAGTTGTGGCAGAGACGGGAAGAGGCAGGCAGGGCAGGCTCCGGAGGTCCATTAGGGCCCCCTGCCCACCCCTTTGAGCAGCTCAAGCACTTTGATCCACAGAGGCAAAAAGCAGCTTCCCCACAGTCCCCAGTGGTGAGCCTGCAAGCCTCACCTATCCTCAGCCTCCGAGTTTGATCTCATGTGCATAAACACACATGTGTGTGTGAGCACACGTGTTCAGGGAGTGCACTATAGGCTACTAGCTGTAAGAAGCTATCCAGTAGATTCAATTGTGCCAAATATTGGTACTCTATTATTTTTAACATCTTCCAAATATTTTAGCAAATAATGTGTTGTCCTTATGGGTAAAAAACCTTCAGGGAAGTCACAAACAAGCTCAACTTTAATTGTATTTCCTGATGTGTTAACTTGGGTCAATTCATATATTTTTCCTTTTCAGCCTCTAAGTTTTTACCGACATGAGTTTTCAAAAACAAGCATCCATATTAGTGTGGGGGGCGAGGGTGTGGGAAGAGGGTAGGACAGGAAGAAGGAACTCTGCTCTATTGGTAATAAAGCTCCAGGCTCACCCCAGACGGTCGTTGCAAACAACCTCGATCATCCTGGCTGGAGCTCAAATCTCCTGGAACCAGCAGACGCCACACCAAGCTCCTATATGTTTTTTTCTAGTATCCAAGACCTATTATGGATATAAAGCTTAATAATGTAATAGAAGGCTTTTACTTTGTATGTGTTTTTACTTCTAGCAATTGTATTTTCCATTAAATACCCAAAGGCTTAAAAGTAAATTTTTTTCCTACTCTGATATTTATCAACAGGAAAGCTTGTGAGGTTGTTACATTTGGGCATTTAATTTTAGTTAAAATTGTCATATTTCCTTGTATAATTTCCCTCCTATTTTTCAAACCTTTAGAGGTATCACAGACGGTGATTCATATGCCCCACAGACTCACAGATTAAATGGAAACTATTAACATCCATAGTAAGCCGCTGAAGACCATTCCAGGCCAAAGCTATGTTATTAAAATATTTTTATTTCTTAAAAAGTTCACCCTACATGTGTGTGTGTGTACACCTCCCTACCTTTTTAATGTGTGACCATGTTCCTTTTATCAGTTGATCTTCATAAGAGAGCCGTACAGTAGACACGCAGGTGAGACAGGCCGCACTTTGGGGTGGCAGGGATTAGGAAGACCAGCAAGGAGGTCTGAAGGATGCCAGAAGTAGCAGTGACCAAACTTCACTGTGTATCAGAATCACGCCCAGACTTTCTGTGTACCTTTTCCCGTAGCTCAGTCTGTGTGAGAAAGACAGAGAGACAGACAGAGAGAGAGAGAGAGTGAGAGAAGCTGTACATGTGATTATTCCATCAATTCCGTCTGCACCCGGAGAACCAGTAGCCTTCCTAGGCTTTGCCATGCCAGCAGCTGCCCCAAAATATCGTCATTGATTCTGAAACAAGACGTAAACCAGCTTTCTTTCCCATCCACTCACTGCCCCCAAAACAAACAATAAAAAAAGTAAAATAAAATAAACAGAAGAATTCCAAAAAGGTCAATGCTGCCAGCATTTGTTATGTAATAGATTTAAAAGTCCTTCCCCAGGCTGTACCCACAACTTTGACCACACTTTGGAGGGCCTGGGCTGTTCCTGTTGACCCTGGTGCCCTGGCAACGAGAGTGAAAGAATCATCCTTGCTTTTCTTCTGAGGAACCCACTTCCCATTCCTCTTCCCCCATCTCCCCTGTTACTGCTAAAACTTAGACGTGAGCAGTAACAGGGGAGATGGGGGAAGAGGAATGGGAAGTGGGTTCCTCAGTGCGTGGTTCTCAAAGTGTGGGCTTAGACCAGAAGCATCAGTGCCCTAGGAAGTTGTTGTTAGGAACTCAGATTCTCTAACAGAGACCTACTAAATTGGAAAGCCTGGGGGGTCATTCTGATGCACAGAAAAGTCTGGGGACCTTGGAGGCAGGCCACGGTCTTGTCACCAGCGGTGCGCTCACCAGCCATTCAGTGGTGACGGCTCAGCAGGCTCACAGAGCCAGTACCCGCTGCCCTCTCTGCCCCGCTTCCCACGCCTCCCACCCTGCTGCCTGGTTCCTGCATGTGCACCGTGACTCTAGGCAAAGAGGGTCACCGTCGGGCAGGGTAGGGTCCTCTGATCCCATCACAACTTCCTGGAAGACCAGCAATCAGTCCTGGCCTCAGGGGACCGTCTTTAACCTCCCTGGGTGCTCCTTTGCCCACCTGCCTGTCGGGAATTGGGTGAGAACCCCCTGAGGCAGTCACTGTCATCACAAGGACCAGTAAGGGTGACTGGGAGGACTGTCCCTGGCAGGGAGCAGTGCTGACAACAGCAGATAGTGGAGAGGCCACAGCATGGCGGTCACTGGACAGCAGGCCAAGGAGCTGGAAGGCCCCAGTGGACATGGGGGCCTGGCGTGTGCACAGCGCCTGAGGGCTTGCGCACGTGATGCTCCTGCACCAGTAGGTCTGGGGAGGGGGCCAGGATTCTACGTTTCCAGCAAGTCTCCAGATGACACCCAAGCTGCTGACACCCACCCTGTGAGCAGCAAGGCGATGGATGGTTGCGAACAAGGGCAGAGAAGTCGTACTAGTAAATTCTCCACTCTGCCCTCCAGTTTGCCCAGTGTACACAGCCCAGCCCCTGGAGGCGACCCAAAGCAGAGGGCTTCCCCCAGCCCACGGAGGCCTCCTCCAGCTGGCGTGTGGAGGGCTCGAGCCAAGCAAAAGGCATCAGAAGCAAGAACGACGCCCCCGGGTGCTGTGGGCCAGACCTCCCCATCCCTGCCCACGCCGCGCCCACCTCCCACAGAAAGGCACCCTCCAGAGTGCGCCGTGCTCTGAAGACGGCGCCCAGAGCCCCCAGAGCATAGGTCACCTTTTTGCACTCAGAAGCAGAACCCAAATTCCTGTTGTTCCTCCCTCTCTCCCTCTTTCTCTCTCTCTCACTTTCTCTTTCTTTCTACAGCAACAATCCTGTGACCATGATCACTGGGGGCCTTTGAAAGCAATGGCCAGGACAGGTATCTTTGCTCAGAGAACTAAAGGACATGAAAACTGTAGGGTCTGTTAACAAAAGATGCAGAAAGTGTACAGTGTCAGTTCAGAAGAGATTTTCTGCCGCGTGA
This sequence comes from Lipotes vexillifer, assembly GCF_000442215.2. Taxonomy (NCBI): domain Eukaryota; kingdom Metazoa; phylum Chordata; class Mammalia; order Artiodactyla; family Lipotidae; genus Lipotes; species Lipotes vexillifer. The sequence continues at coordinate 1,592,905 of NW_006795975.1, read as the reverse complement.
GAACCGTGATCCGTGATCCATGATCCCTTCGATGTCTCCATTTAAATTTTCTTTGTCTCACCTCAGCCAGAAGACATTGGACAAGCGCCAATAGTAAACGCCCCAGAAGGTGGAAAGGTCGACTTGGAAGCCTTCAGCCATTTTACAAAAATCATCACACCAGCAATTACCAGAGTGGTGGATTTTGCCAAAAAGTTGCCTATGTTTTGTGAGGTGAGGAGATTGCTTTTCCTTCATTCTTTCTCATTATAGTTTCCTCTATCTCCAGGAATACTGACTATGACGTGTAATTTAATACTAATTAGTCCGGGCTTAGGCATACGAAAGCCATGGCAGTACAGAACGGCAGTGCACTGTTTCGTGCGCCTCCCCACCTTCTCTGTTGGGTCGTCATCCATTAGCTTGTCCACATGAGGTCGACAAAGAGCCTCTCGACCTGCCTGGCTCCAGGCGCAGGAAAACATGACAGCCATCACTCCATCAGTCAGCACCTGTGATGTCCCGGTTGCCACGCCCAGGTCTGCCACATTAAATCCAGTCCTGCTAACAGATCAGCAGGATAGCGCTAATTAACCCCATTTCACAGATGGGGAAAATTAAGATCAAAGAGATGAATTTCACCCACTCAAAGCGAGGCCGTGGTTCTTTTGAGTCTCCAACTGTATTATTTCCACTACATATCCCAGCAAGATGGCTGTGTGGTGGTTTCTTCATCCTCAAGGACAGGTGAAATGACCCTCACAGAGCAAGGATCTTAAAATCTCCTTAAGTCTTCCCTCTTAGAAGCTCACCCTTTCTTGCCCCACCTTCAGGGCACACTGAAGAGCTCACCCACCAGAGCTCATAGACTTTCCTCGGGACACTTCATCCCAACTGTAGCCGTCCTACCATGTGGGAGCTGAGGGCACGGGCTCTGCAGGGGCAAGCATCCTTGATTAGTTATCAGATGTCTTCAAGCCTTGGTTATCTCATCTTTAAAACAGGAGTCAGAGTAAGATCTACCTCTTAGAACTATTAGGAGGCTTCAATGGGATAATTTATGGGTAGTGCCTGGGTCATAAATGTTCCATAAATTTCAGCTGTGAATTCTGCTGTTCTTTCATCTATTACATTACCATTCTGTCTCTAATCATCTTTTTTCTTTTAATCAAATGGAACTGATGATGTTTTCCGGAGAATCTTCCCCTTCGAAAAACCCCACCGAGGGCCAATCTGTTGCTCTTCAGACCTCCAAGAGGTCCCAGAAAGATCTCGAACAGAGAGGGCCACGTCCTGCCCCCGGCCCCTTATGGAAGCTACCTGAGTGCCAGGGAACCTAGTCTCCCCCAGAAGGAGGCTTAGTGTCCTCACCTGGAATGACCCCATCCCACCGTGGCCTCCAGTTCACGTGCGTCTGAGTTTGCAATCAAGGGAGCCCGCTAGGATCCTGAGAGACCTCAGACCCTGATAGGGACCCTTCTCGTGGCCATTTCTGAGCCTGCACAGAAGCCATACCCGGAAGGACAGAGCAGTGGGCTTCAGGACGCAGGGATCTATCTGGTCGTAGGCCTCGCTGAGACAGAGTGTTTGCCTCCCGGTCACCCCTGGCCGCAGGGTGCTGGGGGCCAGGCACCACGCGGGCCGCCAGCAGCCGCATGGTGGGGACCACTCGTACCCACCCCAGGGGAGCCGGCGAGCCCTGGACGAGGAACTGTGACTTCTATCTGTATTTGGTGTGCTTTTCCATGCCTCTGACCATTTTTTTTAAATTAACATCTATTAAAGTTTTGGAGGCTGTTACAGAAATCATACGTATTCATTGGAGACCGACACAGCACAATAAGGGCAACGATTCATGGTAACACCACCAGGAGATAAACTGCTGACATTTTGGAGCGTAGTTCCTTTTCTCAAATCTGTGTGTATACACACGTACATATATACACACACATACATATATGGAATATGTTAATATAGTTTGTACCATAATGAACGTTCTACTTAGGAAACTACCTTTTCAAACTTTTTACTAAAGAGTAAGGGGCACATATCATAAGGGTGCAGGTCAATGAATTGTCACAGACCTAACACACCCGCGTAACCAGCACCAAGATAAAGAAACAGATCACTGCCAGCACCCTGGTGTCTAATGCCTTAACTTTCTACCCTCAGCTGTAGAACATAACATTTAAGTATTCTCTCATGAAATAATATTGCTTAACTCTATAGTTAATTACTTTTTAAATTGTTACACAATTTTTAAAGGTTGCTCTCCATTTACAGTTATTACAAAATATGGCTCTATTCCCCGTGTTGTACAATACACCCTTGAGCCATCTTATACTCAATAGGTTGTATCTCCCCCTCCCCTCCCCACTGCTGGTAACCACGAGACAAAATAATATTTAATGACCACATAGTATGCTAAGGAATAGCTCTCCCATAATTTAGGTTATCTGCTGTTACAGGATCTTTAGCTCACATCCAGTTTTTCACTAATATAAATATTCTGCAGCGAGCATCCTGGTACCTATGCCCAGTTCACAAAGCTGCCTATTTCCTAAGGGCAAATCCTAGAAGCGGAATTTAAGGACCTTGGCTACACCTCTTAGGGCTCTGGATACGTGTTGCCAAGTTGCCCTCTAGAAAGTGTGTACCCTCTCGCGGCTGTGCCGTGGACGCCGGCTTCCTCTGACTCCAGGTACCATCTTTCGTCTCTGTGCACTGGGTTGAGTTTGTTTCCCTGGACCTCTCTTGGTCCTCTCTCTCCGGGCTGTGCCCTCTTTTCTCAGTCCCTAGTGTCTGGAAAGAACTCCGTTGAGTTTGCTAGCTCTGCAACTTGAGCTAGCCTATCAGTCCTGTGTTCCCCTTTGAATACCCACCAGAAAATGTTTTTCAGAAAATGTAAAGCTCGTGGAAACCGGCCTCTGAGAGATATGTCAGTTAAAGAAAGAAAAGAAGCCTTCGCCACCACCAGCCACAAACACGCCGTGCACTTATGTCCTTGGCAAGGCTGAGGGCTCAGCACGCAACTTTTCAAGCATGAGTTGCGGCGAGCTTCTCCCTCCAAGTTTCCCTTAGGAATTTACGTCTGCTTCAAAGTCATGATTTCATCTCTCTTTCAACCCTGATATTTGGTAGTCTCCAAACTGAAAAAAAACGTGGGCGGGCGGCTACTGTGACAGCAGAGATGCGTACGTTTCTGGTGTTTGTGGCCTCCTGAGGGCCTTTACCCTTTGACACCCTCTTTGGAACGCCAAAGAGGGAAATGAACTGTGGACGCCCTGAGCTACCTGTGGAGTGGGCCGGAGACCCCAGGTGGCCTCGGGGACCAGGAGTTTCGTGCCAGAGGCAATCTGACGCGTCTGCTGTTCAAACCGCACTCGCAATAGTTTTCTGCTAAGATCTATGCCAGCCTGCCAACCGAGGGCTTCGAAAGATCTGACGTCACTGCGGGCAGAGCTGCCAAAAGCGCACATAAGAATCACTTGTTAGAGTGCAGGGCACTGGCATCCCTGCCAATCAACCAGAGTGACGCTCTCCCAGGAGCCAGGCAGAGTCTATGGGAGGCCCCTGCCTCTCTGCCTGGCAGGCCCTTTCTGGAGCGTTCTCACAATGGAAGTATTTTGGCAGGGGACTAAGAGATTGTTTGCCCACACGTGGAAACAGGCCTCAGCAGGATCCTGCAAACCCCTCTTAAAGGAAAAGGCGTCTGGCCTAGTTTTTAAACCGTTGGTGATCCTTGACAAATCCTTATTCTGCTTTTATTGAAATTTTAACTCTTAGACAGTTTTCAAACGAAAACTTCTAGTTCATCTATAATTAGACTTGGCTACAAAGATGGGGCCTGCCCAAGTCTGCATACTTTGTGACAGCTTAAAAAAAAAGAAAACAGGGCCTCCCTGGTGGCGCAGTGGTTGGGAGTCCGCCTGCCGATGCGGGGGATACGGGTTCGTGCCCCGGTACGGGGGGATCCCATGTGCCGTGGAGCGGCTGGGCCCGTGAGCCATGGGCGCTGAGCTTGCGCGTCCGACAACGGGAGAGGCCACGACAGTGAGAGGCCCACATATCGCAA
>NW_006795975.1:1579760-1588701 GCF_000442215.2 Lipotes vexillifer | reverse complement strand
TAACGCAAAAAAAAAAAAAAAAAGAAAGAAAAAAGAAAAGAAAACAATGGTTTTATCTGATGAGTCATTTCTCTTTGCTACTCTATGTTCGCGGTTCTCAAGAGTGAGGTCCCTGAACCAGGTGCGTGGGCATCACCTAGGAACTCAGGAGAATGCAGACACCGAGAAGGCAGGGCCAGCAGTGTGTTTAACAAGCCCTCGGTGACAGTGATGGGGCTGCAGACAGGACCGCTGCCCTCAGCAGTTAAGCCAGTGTCCACACACTTCAGCCAGCTTTCCACTTGCCTGTGGAGGATCTAGCTAAGCTCTGATCTCCTGTTTCCTAGCAGGCCCCAGGGCCAGGAATCCAAGGACGTAACTGAGGGGTACAAATTAGAGCCTAATTAAAAGCAAATCAGAGTCATTTTTTTTTAATGAGTAGAAGGAGAGAATTCACATGAATGGATTCCAGAACTAAATACAAAATGCCTTTTATTCTATAGAGAAAGCAAAGCAGTTAAATTAAACAGTAAGGTGCGTAGGTTGAGTTAGTAAAAACTATGAAATATCCCGTATTTTAAAGGTAATTCAGTAGTATTACTTTCAGTCTGACATAATATCCTAAATTGAACTAGTCAAGTGTTGCCAAGAGTATTTCCCAAAAGAGAACTGGTACCTGCTTTAATGAAGAGATAGAAATTACGTGTCATTACATGTTCGTTGTTGACGGAAACGCACACCCAAAGCCCTTCAAAGACCGAGCTCCCCGCTTCTCTTGGCCTTGGATTCTGACAGAGCTGGCTTCCACTCCTCGCCTCACCCACAAACACTCATGGGACTCCCTAGCATGTCGTTCGACCTCTCAGTGCCTGAATTTCCACACCTGTCAGTAAAATTGGAATTAGAATATTTACCTCATGCATTGCTGCGAACATTAAACAAGGTGATGCGTGTAAATCTTAGCACGATGCCCAATTCATCAAAAACACCCATTAACTAATAGTCTTTCAAACTACTTTGATAATGGCACTTAAACATTCTCCCCCTCCAGAAAATCAAACTCTCATTTTTTATTACTTCTCTTCGCATAGTTTTTTTTTTTAAGTTTATTATTGATGTTGTTATCACATTATCACAAACCCTAATTACCAGGGCAACCAAATGAGCTTAAAATGAGATTAGGACACTGGCGGAAAGATCCAGCGTGTGGAGTGATTCTGGTGCCCGAGGTGCTGAGGAGAACGTTAACGACCTAGGAGCCAGGAGGTCTGGATTCTGGTCTCACCTCTGGCTCACTAGGTGACTGAGCAAAGCTGGGACATCTCTCGGTCTTGTGGGTGACATGCATCTGTAAGCGACCTCCTCGTTCTTGGCCTTTTAAGAGATTCAGGGAGCAAACTTGCTTCTAAAAACAGAGCAGGGCAGTTGCCAGCTAAACGGTGGAGTCAGCTGTTGACTGTTAGAGGTACCAGACCAAAATGGGGGTGCATTTAGGCAGGTCTCTGGTGGTGTAATAGACACCCCCGTGACTAGCACAGTTTCACATGTGACTGGAATATAATGCAAACGACCAAGATTAAAGTTGGTGAAGGTTACGAGCAGTCTGGAGTATGAAAAATGGTTGTGGACGTCTGCAGCCGAGCAGAAAGGGAAGGCCACGGGCTCACAGAGGGCAGGACGGGTGCTGCTTGAGGGGGACCCGTCCCCGTGGCCCTGGAGGCCCCGTGCGCGCTTCCTAACTGGCAACTGCTCCTTGCTAACGTGCCCTGGTTCTTTTCAGCTGCCATGCGAAGACCAGATAATCCTCCTCAAAGGCTGCTGCATGGAGATCATGTCCCTTCGCGCTGCTGTGCGCTACGATCCAGAAAGTGAGACTTTAACCTTGAACGGGGAGATGGCGGTGACTCGGGGCCAGCTCAAAAACGGGGGTCTCGGGGTGGTGTCAGACGCCATCTTCGACCTGGGCATGTCGCTGTCTTCTTTCAACCTGGATGACACTGAAGTTGCGCTCCTTCAGGCCGTCCTGCTGATGTCTTCAGGTGAGTGTGCCCAGACTGGGCATCCAGAGAGCTCGCGCTTGTCTGGTGTGCATTCAGATCACTTGATGAGTTTCCAGTCCCCCGGTAGCTTCAGAATCACGTCTCGCTCCCCCTCCAGCAAGCGAGCGAGCAGGGGTTTGCCGACGGCCTGGGACCTGAAGTGGGGTGTCGGGCTCCTGATGCTTTCTGCAGTCTCCCCATGTAGTGGGGAGGGAAGAGAGGAGCCGTGCTAAAGACTCGATGAAATGGTCCCTCTTCAATAGACACTGCCCAGCCTGCCTGGGGCAGTTGGCCAACCCTGCCCCCTTCTGGTTTTGTGTGTACTGGACTTCGCACAGGACGCTGGTGTCACTCATACCCTTACCCTGTGTGGTGGGCAGGCTCTAGCACGGCCTTCCCTTTTCTTCCTCTTCTGATGTTCACCCCCTCCTGTTGAGTGTGTGAGAACCCATGACCTACTCCACTTAGAATCTGGGGAATTCAGCGTCACCCATGTGACTGCGTTACATTATATTATACGCAAGTCCCTCTTGGGAGCAGATGTGCTCTGACAACTCTCCTTGCTCAGGTGACGGAGCTGCTTGTGGCGCCTGGAAGCCAAGGGCAGTCTCCAGTCAACAGCCAGTGGGAAGCCAGGGCCCTCGGCCCATCAGTAGAATTATCCTTAAGGAAATAAAATGTGTAACTCATCGAAGGCCTCCCTGTGTGACCTCGAGTGAAGCTGCTAGGGTCTCTGGCCTTCAGTGTCCTTTAAAATAAAGAAACTGAACAAAGTAAGTGCAGAGCAAACATCATGTTGATTTTCTGTCTGGATCAAAAGTTACAGGATCCTGTGGAGAATTTATCTGGCACATACAGAGAGAGAGAGGAGCCGGGGAACAGAAGGGAGATTGAGCAGAGCCTCAGAGCAGCAGCATTAAATATGAAGGAAAACACGAAATCAAAATGCACAAATTGCAATTTGAGCTGGATAGCAGATTTCAAAAGCCAGCATATTTTGTTTAAACTCAGAAGGGTGCATTGAGACAATAGCCCTGATTCTTCCTTTCAGATTAAGCAGAGCCCTACTTAGAGTTTTACTAATACAGATATTGCAATAACTAGACACGTGAAGCATGAATGTATTTGATCAGAGCCACAACCTGAGAAGTGGGCAGGGGGATGGTAGGGCTCCCTGAGGCTGTATGAGGAATTCATTCAGGTTTATACAGTTCTGTTTTTTTTTTTAATTTTTATTGAGGTATAATTGTCATATAACATTGCATTAGTTTCAGGTGTACAAGATAATGATTGGATATTTGTATATATTTCAAAACGATCGCCACAATAAGTCTAGCTGACATCCATCCCCATATATAGTTGCACATTTTTTTCTTGCGATGAGGACTTTTACGCTCTTAGCAACTTTCAAATATGCAATTACAGTATTATTAGCTATAGTCACCTGTACATTACATCCCTATGACTTATTTATTTTATAACTGGAAGTTTGTACCTTTTGACCCCCTTCACCCATCTCACCCACCCACCCCCGTCCTCTGGCAACCACCAATCTGCTGTGTCTGTGAGCTTGCTGGGGTTTTGTTTGTTTTTTCGATTCCACAAATAAGTGTGATCATACGGTATTTGTCTTTCTCTGACTTATTTCACTTAGCATAATACCCTCAAGATCCATCCATATTGTTGCAAATAGCAAGATTCCATTTTTATGACTAAATAGTATTCCAGGGTGGGTGTGCGTGTGTGTGAATCACGTCTTCTTTATCCATTCATCCATCAATGGACACTTAGGTTGTTTCCACACTTTAGCTATTGTAATAATGCTTCAGAGAACATGGGGGGGTGCAGATATGTCTTTGATGACTTAGTGATTTTGTTTTCTTCAGATAAATACCCAGAAGTGGGATTGTTGGGTCATATGGTAGCTCTATTTTAATTTTTTGAGGAACCTCCATACTGTTTTCCACAGTGGTTGTACCAACTTACATTCCCCAAAATAGTGCATAAGCGTTCCCTTGTTATTTTTCTTTTTGATAATAGCCATTCTGACAGGTATGAGGTGATATCTAATTGTGGTTTTGATTTGCATTTCCTTGATGATTAGTGATGCTGGGCATCTTTTCATGTTCCTGTAGGCCACTGGTATGTCTTCTTTGGAAAAATGTCTATTCAGATCCTCTGCCCATGTTTCAAGTGGATTGGTTGGCTTTTTGCTATTGAGTTGTATGAGTTCTTTATATATTTTGGATATTAACCCCTTATCAGATATATGATTTGCAAATATCTTCTCCCATTCAGTAAGTTGCCTTTTCATTTTGTTGACGGTTTCCTCTGCTGTGCAGAAGATTTTTAGTTTTACATAGTTCCCCTTGCTTATTTTTGCTTTTGGAGTTAAATCCAAAAAATCGTTACCAAGACCTAGGCCAGGTAGCTTACCACCTATGTTTTTCTAGGAGTTTTATGATTTCAGGTCTTACATTCAAGTCGTTAATCCATTTTGAGCTAATTTTTGTATATGATATGAGACAGGGGTCCAGTCTCATACTTTTGCATGTGGCTATCCAGTTTTCCCAACACCATTTACTGAAGAGACTGTTCTTTCCCTGTTGTATATTCTTGGCTCCTCTGTTGTGAACTAATTGACCACACATGCATGGGTTTATTTCTAGGCCTTCTATTCTGTTCCATTGATCTATGTGTCCGTTTTTATGCTAATACCATACTGTTTTGATGACTGTAACTTTGTAATATTATTGTAAATCAGACAGTGTGACGCCTCCAGCTCCGTTTTCCTTTCTCAAGATTGCTTTGGCTATTCGGGGTCTTTTATGGCTCCGTACAAATTTTAGCGTTGTTTAATCTACTTCTGTGAAAAATGCCATTGAATTTTGATAAGGATTGCATTGAATCTTCAGATTGCTTTGAGTAGCATAGACAATTTTAACAATATTAATTCTTCCAATCCATGAGCATGGGATATTATTCCACTTTTTGTGTCTTCCTCAATTTCTTTCATCCGTGTCTTATAGATTTCAGTGTATAGGTCTTTCACCTCCTTGGCTGAATTTATTCCTAGGTATTTTATTCTTTTTGATGCAGTTGGGAATGTTATCTGCAAATAGTGACAGTTTTACTTTTTCCTTTCCAATGTGGATGCCTTTTATTTCTTTTTCTTGCCTAATTGCTGTGGATAGGACTGGTAATGCTATGCTGAATAAAAGTGGCAAGAGTGGGCATCCTTGTCTCGTCCTCTATCTTAGAAGAAAAGTTTTCAGCTTTTCATCATTTAGTATGATGTTAGCTGTGGGCTTGTCATATATGGCCTTTATTATGTTGAGGTACAGTCCCTCTGTACCCACTTTTGCAACCCAATCGTTTGCAGCCTAGATATTCCCCCTGTCATCCAGCCTTCTTTTGACATCCTTTTATCGTTTTTTTGAAACTGCCTTGATTCCTCTCCTACACCAGTGGTCCTCCCAAGACTTGGGAAGGTTTCCTGGGCTGTACATGGTCATGGTCTCCTCTAGCTCCAGCTTCCCACTGTGACTCTTCTCTGCACAGGGTGACCCTAGCGTCGCTCACGTCCCCTTTTCTTTTCATTTTAATTTCCCAAGACACCACCAACCCAGGGCTGCTACGGTAGCAACCAAAGGTATAAGGGACGGGAAGGTAAACAACTAAAATTTGATACTGTGCTGCTTTGTCTTCACCAGCGTTTCTTCCCATCGGACATTCCTCTTCTGGCAACCAGGCCTCCTGAGATCTTCACAGTCTCTTTTCACACCTCCCTCTTCTCTGCATGTCCGTGCTTGTCAAAACGCTTCCTCATTACGCGGAGTATTTCAGCTCTCTAGGCAAGGCTTCTCTTTCTGCAGCCTAGGAGGGAGGCAGCGCCCTTCACACCCAAGGAGGTGATTTGTCTAAAACTAGAGACATTCATCTGAACAAAGCATTGACTCGCTTCATGTAAGTTATGCCACTCCCTGGTATCTTGGTCCCCGATGCCCCAGAGTTCCTATAGCCTCCATGCCCATTCCTAGGAGTTGAAAGTCCCCAGATCGGCCCACTTCACACAAAAGGGCTTGAACTGGACCAGGCAAGCCTTCTCATTTCTGCCTCCAAATTAACCTCCATCTTCTTTCTTCCCCTCAGACCGCCCAGGGCTTGCCTGTGTTGAGAGAATAGAAAAATACCAAGATAGTTTCCTGCTGGCCTTTGAACACTATATCAATTACCGGAAACACCACGTGACTCACTTTTGGCCAAAACTCCTGATGAAGGTGACAGATCTGCGGATGATTGGAGCCTGCCATGCCAGCCGCTTCCTGCACATGAAGGTGGAATGCCCCACGGAACGCTTTCCCCCACTGTTCTTGGAAGTGTTTGAGGATTAGACTGACTCATTCTCATAATTCCAACAGCACTGCTGGGTGTCATTTCATTCCATTGCCTAGCTCTTTTTTGTTTGTTCCTTTATTTCTCTGTGTTGGGAGGGATTGTTTGGGGGAAAGGGGAGGTAGTCCTTGGCCTAGACATGGATGAAATTGCCCCTTGAATGCGGGTACTTGTAACTACTGCATTTTGTTCTCCAGTCCTTTGATGTGAATGCTTTGGAGGTTTTACAGTCGTGGAGGTGGCAGGGGACAATCATTAATTCACCAGCACCAAGCCATCACCAGCTCCCATCTGTCCCAGTCAGAGACTGGAGCAAGCAGAATGGTGCGGCAGAAGACTAAAGAAGACTTAAAACCAAGACAATATCGTCATCTTGAACCGATCCTGATTTTTGCAGCACTCAGATTAGCCCATTGCAGACCACCTTTGGTTAGATGTGGCTTTCAGCTTACTAGGGAAAGGTCTGAACAAATTTTTATCTATTCAAGAGCATGCTGTTTTCAGCACTCTTTATTCTCTCTTAGCAGCCTAACCTGGAATGTATAGGAATATTTGTTTCCCAACAATTAGCTGTCCTTTCACTATAATTGTTACAATCCTATGATTTAATTCGAGTTCTACGAGGGCATGACTCAAAGATGTGCAGGTGTTTGACTGATTGAGGCCAGCTAGGAAAATAATTTCTTTCAGTAAGCCCAAAGAAATTCGAAGTCTTCACGAATGTCAGTGACTCAACAGTTTCCAAAAATTCACCTAGTGTTACCTCATAGTAAGAAGGCTTCTTACAGTTTAGGCTCGGAGAAAATTCCCACAAAAATCAAACCTATTTTACAGTGTTGTCGCTGTTCGGTGACATCTGACCCCTCACCTTCCAAACTCCTGAGGTTACTTGGCCTGATTGCATCTCTGCTGAGCCAACAACACACCTCCCTATGGATCAACCCTTCTGACCAAGGAGCGATGACAAGCTGAAATCTAAGTCTTGTTCTGGAGGGATGCCGGGGAGAGATTAGTGCAGTTACGTTCTAAGTTGAAGGAAATGCAGCGCTCTTAGAGCCTCCTCTCATCCCGATGCTCTGAGGTTGCTTCCTTCTGGTCTTAGATCCTCAGGCTCTTTGCTTTACTCACAAAGTGTGTCCTAGGCCCCTTTTCCCTCTGACTCTGAGGCTTGGCTCTCACCAAACAAAGCCTGGTGCGGCCACTGACCCTCTCTGTCCCTCTGATAGCCTTGCCCTGAAAGACACTCAGCAGGAAACACCTGTAGACCATGCACACGAACCCTCACTCACCCTCCCTGCCCAACCAGCCTCCCCAGTGACAAACGCTGGAGTAGGGTGTGCCCAGACGGCAAACGGTGCCCCTGGTCACTTCAACATCAGAAGATGGGCAAAGGATATACCCATGCAATCGCATGCGTCTCATTCTTCACTGGCATGGTAGACATAAACTACTCCTCTGCCTGCCTTCTACTGCCTTATCCTGGAAGTATTTGGGAAAATAAGCCATATCAGTGAAACTTGCCTAAAAACCACATGGATTCATTCTTTTTTAACTGGCCCGGAAGTCAGGGTGCCTGAGTTCTAGTGTGTGCTGTCAAGTGGTAGATGTGTGACCTTGAGTCTTGGTTTTCTCACCTGATGAATAGGTCATGAACTCTAAAATCCTTCCCATCCTTAATACTGTACTAGTTTGGGGGATGGGAGAAGGGGGAATCAGGTTCTTTTGATGGTTTCTTTCACATTCAAATTTCTAACTTTATTAGACAGAAATTGTGGCGGCCCTCTTAACAGTTAAGGAAAGTATATGTGGTGTTGATTCAAAATAGAAATTTGACATACTTCTCATCAGTTATTTAGAGAAAGGCATGATGGCTTTGGGAAAAGAAGAACAGCATTAAAAATCCCAAGTGTGACCAGAAATAATCTGGGAGGAAAATGATTTGTTTAAAGTGCTAAAGCAATTATACTGGCTTCTGGGGAGGAAAGAAAACAAGAACAGCACTATGGAACTTGCTAACCAGAGAAAGGAAATAGGTGGAGAGGCTGAAATTATGAACATGAAGCTCACGGGCAGACTACTGGCTTTGACTTCTCTACAGTGTTTTGGTTCTGTTTTCTTAGGCAGCCTCTAGCCAGTCTCCTCAAGCCCTCATGTTAACATCTCAGCTCCCTCCGTTGACTCTCCTTGGAGAACTACTCTTTGAAACATAAGTGCTTCATCACCTTCTCTGCTCTGGGGCAACTCTGAGAAGCTTTTCAGGGTGGGGCAAGTTTTCCCTCCGAAGGGAAGGAGAGAAAAGCAAGCAGGGGGATCCTGGAGGTTCTCCTCGGTCAGCAAAGCTCCCCAGGAAAGTCCCCTCAGTTTGTTGGACAGAGATTCCCCAGTGCATCAGACACCCCCAGATTCAGTGTAGCTACAGAGCCTGATGTAAAGCTGCACTGGAATACTTTAGGGATTGACATGATTGGCCACTGGCCCAGCAGTTTGGTAGATCTACAGCGACCCAACCAGCCCCAAGTAAGTATGTT
>NW_006795975.1:1573157-1579750 GCF_000442215.2 Lipotes vexillifer | reverse complement strand
CCTACACGATTGCCTTAAACAGGCAAACCCCTGATCTGAAAATCTTGTCGAAGGCTGACTACTTCATGCTGAGTAGGACAAGCCTTCAGGTACTTCAGGTTGAAAGGAAAGGCCGTAAGGACTGAAAGCACAACCCCAGTGGTCACGGTGACTCATTCCTTCTGTAACTGATTGAGGTACTTACTGAACCTCAAGACTCCATCCTATAAAACTCGATGAGGAGGGATCTGCTCTGGATTATTTTAAACATTTTTTCTTATGTAGTCCAGACTTTCAAATCAAATGTGGACTGACTGAAACCCTTCCCAGTGGGGAGACATCCCAGTAGACGAGAACACACCATACAACTGGGATTCCTATTTATAAATCACTTAAATTTGGGGTGTCTGGTGTGTGTGTGTGTGTGTGTGTGTGTGTGTGACCCTCAAGTGTACTTTGCTCTTCAATTAGACGTTAAGCGTTTCTAGAAATAGTGACAAAAGTTAAGATCTTTTCTTCTTTACAATTCTGCTCAAAACACCACGTGCCGCCTCCGAGCTTCTGCTAGTCACATGAGCCTCGGTCCTCCATGGCACACTTTGCCGTGTTGCTGCCTCAGCCCTGTGATGCCTCTCACCTGCGCCCCGAGAGACACCTCTTCCACCTGCAGCGCGGTCATCGGACCGCCCAGCCCGGCTCCACCCCCCGCGTCGCCTCTGAGTGAACAGGGGTGCAGGCTTGGTTCCTCCTCAGCCCTAAACCCCCTCAGACCCAGCCTCCACGAACTGCGGATGCCCTCAAAGCATGTCACTGTCCGTGATACATTTTTATTCTATGGACCTCTAACCCATTTGTGTCATGTTGACCTTTTGCTGCATGAGTCATAAAATATGAAACTGGTCTCATGGTTTTTGAAACGTAGCCAGCATTTGTAAGGCTAAACCTTTTTCGTAAACTGAATTGAAGTGAATAACCAGGCCACAGTTCCTCTTCAAAAGGAGAACGCTTACAGACATTTGAATCTCGTTGTCCTTTCCAATGGCTACGGCATCAAGGTTCTAAAATAAGCTCGTAATTTTTCCTGTTATTTTAATAATATGGAAATATTAGCATAGTGTTTCTTTTGATAGGGACAGACTATAATCCATATTTAAATTTTATAGAGAAGAAATTTTATTGTACTGTGATGTAGATATTTATTATCCAGGTAAGGACTTGCCCGGTGTGTATTTTTTACAATTGAAACATTTTACTTTAATCTTTAAAAGAAAAATAAAAAGTTTAAACACACACACACACACACACACACACACACACACATACACACACACAGACTAAGGGAAAAAAAGGTTTGGCCTTATCACAGAAGTTTTACTGTGCTGTACAAATGTTTGCAAATGCAAAAAGTGTGCATTTCTAGTGTGTTTCTACATTCATTAATGCCGCCTTCAAGAGCAATATCGTGCAGATAAAATGCTGTTTGTGGCTTTCTGTTGCACAGTTAAAGCTGACCCACCTTATGCACAAGACAATCAGATTTAACTCTGTCCTCCTCAGGATGCAGATGATACCCATGTACGTTACGGAGCACAATGCAAGACAAAGGAAGACACTTTGATTACATGTGTATTGCTGACATAGAAGATATCAGGGCATGCATGAGTTGACATTATGCCACTCCTTTCTTTTAGTTCTTCCTAATTGGCGGTTTTCATTTGATTATAGAGCCAAATTAGTTATGAAGCCTTTCTTCAGAGAAAACACCTTTGTTCCCCCATCATATTTTCATGTCCTGAGAATCAGAAAAATTCAACAGAATAGGAAAAGATTTACAGTCATCGGAAGATGTGTTTTGCAAACGGTGTTAAGTGATATTGCTAGATCGGTAATATTTTTTTCAGCCTAAAACTCTATTGAAATCTGTGATCAAAATGTTTTAAACTATCCAAAACGAAAATTTGTATATTTGGGAAAAATGGATTTTTACATAGCTTTTGTATGCAGATATTAAATTGTAATTATGACTATAGCGGGCGTAGATAAACTCATAAGCTACAGTTCTAAAAAAGAAAAAAAAGAAAAAGCTTATAACGGATATAATTTCCTGTCTCTTTCTTTAAATATTATTATTTTCTACATAAGCACGGGGTTGCCTACTCTTCTCATCTCGATGCTTCCAAAGGAAGGAAAACAGGGATGTAAGGGCATTTGTTTCATAAACATCCACTAGAATCAGCAAGTTTTCTTGGGAGGAGGGCATGGGGGGATGGAGGGAAGTAAAAGGCTAATGGGAGATATCCTCTTCGGAAGGGGCCACAGAAATGGGGTGAGGAGGGAAGAGTGAAGTTTTTGCAGCTAAAGGAGTACGTTCATCATTTCATCTCAAAATGTTCTAGGATATTATTAATGGAATTATACTACCATCAGCTATCAATATATGTCTCAATCCCCAATTCTCTGAACACATGTGAGTTAGGACTCTTGCTGTGATTGAGTGGCGAAAAAAAGCGCCTAATGGGAATATATTGTCCATAATATCTGGAAAGTCCAGGAGTGAGATGGCTTCAGGCGTGGCTGGATCTGGGCACTTAGTACGTCAGGATGTGCCTCTTTTCATCCCTCTGTGCAGATTTCCCTTTGTACAAATTTCCTTCAGGTGGACTTCATGCTCACATAGCCTTTCCTCCTATGGTGGCCCCTGGTAGCTCCAAGATTAGCCTTCTAGCTCCAAACCAGTGGAAAGAAAGTTTCTCTTCCCCAACAGTTCCAGTGAAAATCCTGAGCCTACTCCTCATTGGCCCAAATTGCGTCACATGCCCATTCCTGAGCCAGTCACGGTGCCAGGGAGGACAGATATGCTAATTAGCTTAATCCTCTGAAATCCTGGAACTGGGTGGAGGAAAGAGGGATAACGAGCCCCATCTAAACTGGACCAAGGGTTGAGTCAGGAATGGTTCCTCAAAGAATATTCTAAGTCTTACTACTATAAGAAGTGGGAGGAACAGCAAGCAAGCAAAAGAACAAGTGCCCACAGCAATGGTTCAGTCTGAAAGCACATCCATTTTTGATTCAGCAACAAGTCTCCTGAACAGGAGAGGAAGCTCAGCACGATTTGGCCAGGTCGTGCAAGACCATCTTCGAAGGGGCCAGATGAACCACTGCATCTCTGGGTGGTTCCCATGGGACTGGGGAAATAATTCATCTACCAGCTCAAAACACCATGGTTGTACACGCGTGTACAACCAGGTTGTACACGCCTGGCCACAGAGCAGCTCTGGGGGTGTCTCTTGCTTCGGGAGCAAAAGCAATCCCCCAAGTGGAGAAAGTTCTCTCCACTCCCACAGCTGGGCACAGTCCATCTAGACTGGGTGACAGACCAGGTGACGAGTGGGGTGAAACAAATGGCCCAGGCCCTGGGCAGACAACTGGGGTTAGAGGATCTTCAATGATCTGATACGGGGCTCCTCCAGCCAACAAGTTCCGCGGCTGTCTGGAGAAGCGGCACCAATTCCAAAGAGAATCGTGAAGCTCCACAAACAGCCAAACCTATATTTCGCTGTACCATGAATTTGGATGCATACAGGCTTTTAATTTAATATAAACTGATCATGTAAATTGTCCACTTGGCTACATTTCCTAAGAGTAGCTGAAAGAACTAAATAGACCACTGATTTAATTAAATGATATTAGTTGTTCTTACAAGGCCAAATTTTTTTTCCATATAAATATCTAGCTGAATATTTTGTAGAAGCCAAGAGAATTTTTTTATTTTTTCCGTACAAAACCTCACATTGGTGCACACATGTTTGGAATCAATACATATGAAAAGTGAAGTCAGATGATGTGGCATGAAAACTCTTCCTTTTTAGGATAGACTGAAACCATCATCTTTATTTTCTTTTGACTTGTTTGCACTAATTGCAATGAGGGAGGGCAGATGCATATACAGTAAACCATCTTCAAGTTAGCAAGTTTGAAAACTCTTGTGCCCACAAATCCCAACAGATATAGAGACATGAAAAACACCCCTCAGTTTTACGCTGAATCCCACAAAGATGCTGCAGTTTTTTTGTGTTGTAGACATGCAGGTTTATTTGAATTCTAAGGATTTTTAAAATTTTCTGTACGGGCATCTTTAGCCTCAAAGAGAGGTTTGAGGATTTCTTTCCACTACCTGGAATCAAAGCCAAATAGGGTCTTTGTAACAATAAATTATTTCAAAAGATGAAGAACCCAAAACCAAGGATCATTCATCAATTCGTGGGCTGCTTTGTGAGAATCCAATTGCACGCTTCAGAAAGTTCACCTTCATTTTCTCCAGTACTTTGGTACAAATAGCACTCATCATTTACTCTCCACTCCAGAATCCCAGTAGCCTTCCCAGAGGATGGGCTGGGTGTCCGTGCTGCCTTCCGGAATTCTCCACTGCCACAATGGAGTATATAATAACAGCCCACCACGTAATGAACACCTACTCAAAGTCAGGAATCATACTAGACCCTCTGTATTATACCTTTAATCCTCCAAGTAAACGCACAAAGTAGGTGTTAGTACCCTTATTTGACAATGAGGAAATGGAGGCTCAGTGTGAATAAGGAACTCATCCAACATCACACGGTGGACAAGCGTCAGAGCACATAGGGTCCCAAGATCCATATCCGGATCTTTGCAAAGGCAACTCTGCTCTGGAAATGTTTACCATTCCCCTTCCAAAGAAGCTCCCCTGCCCTAATGCAGAAAACACGTACACCCTGAGGAGCAGCCACCTGGCCTCTCATTAGGTGTCGTCTACTGCAAAATCACTCATTGGCGTTGCGACACTGAAGGGTAATTTCTCTTGGCAGGACCTGTTTATAACCCAGCTGACTTCTAGAGGTGTCAGTCTAACAGGAGGACATTTTGTTTGGCTAAGCATTTGGGGGTCCGAGTGACCAGTTAAGTTTGGAGAGAGCCAAAGTGCTCTGCATAATGAAAGGAGAATTTACAGCAATGGAGGTTGAGGAGCTACAGAGATGACACGGAGAAACAGTTAAGATTCAAGATATGGGCTTCCCTGGTGGCGCAGTGGTTGAGAGTCTGCCTGCCGATGCAGGGGACGCGGGTTCATGCCCCGGTCTGGGAGGATCCCACGTGCCGCGGAGCGGCTGGGCCCGTGAGCCATGGCCACTGAGCCTGCGCGTCCAGAGCCTGTGCCCCGCTACGGGACAGGCCACAACAGTGAGAGGCCCGCGTACCGCAAAAAAAAAAAAAAAAAAAAGATTCAAGATAGGACATCATGAGACAACTCCCTCAGCTTTAGATAATCAACTTAAAATTGTCAAATGCATGGTGCGGGTGAATTTGTTTTAGAAACAAATGAAAAGGAACATTCAGTTACCATCTTGATATGAAACAACAGAACCCCAGGTCAAAGGGGATCTTGATAATACATTATCCCAGAATTCATGAGGGTTCCTTTTTTTTTCCCCCAGGCCCAAGGAGCACTATTTATTTATTTATTAACATCTTTATTGGAGTATAATTGCTTTACAATGGTGTGTTAGTTTCTGCTTTATAACAAAGTGAATCATATACATATGATACATACATATGTTCCCATATCTCTTCCCTCTTGCGTCTCCCTCCCTCCCACCCTCCCTATCCCACCCCTCTAGGTGGTCACAAACCACCAAGCTGATCTCCCTGTGCTATGCGGCTGCTTCCCACTAGCTATCTATTTTACGTTTGGCAGTGTATATATGTCCATGCCACTCTCTCACTTTTATCTAGTTTCAAAAAAATTGAAAGAACAGTTTTTCAATGCAATTTCACCTAGCTCCGAAGACAGGGCTCTAGCTGACATCTGGAAGATACATTTATTTAAGGCTGCACATAGACATGAGGATAAGTAACTAAATTGAAGGTCCTTGTGGAACTTTCCACAGGAAAGCAATAAAAGCCTCTTTTATCCAGCTTTCACTCTTACCTGGAATTAAAGGAAGACAGCAAAAGTCTTAAACCAAATATTAGCAACCTAACCCAGATACGTTAGGGAGAAAATTTTTACAATACTGGTAACATCTGGGGCTTCCCTGGTGGCACAGTGGTTAAGAATCTGCCTGCCAACTCAGGGGACACAGGTTCAAGCCCTGGTCTAGGAAGATCCCACATGCTGCAGGGCAACTAAGCCCGTGCGCCACAACTACTGAGCCTGCGCGCCTAGAGCCAGTGTTCTGCAACAAAGATGAGCCACCACAATGAGAAGCCCGCGCACTGCAATGAAGAGTAGCCCCCGCTCGCCGCAACTTGAGAAAACCCACGTGCAGCAACGAAGACCATGCAGCCAAAAATTAATTAATTTATTTAACAAATATATATATTGGCAACGTCTGAAATGTCATGGGATTAGTATCAGGAATATACAGGTAGGTTTTCCAAATCAATAAGGAAAAGATATGAAATGCAATGGAAAAATAGAATAGTCACAGAAGGAGAAGCCCAGCTGGCTAACAAGTATACAAAGAGATCCCCTACCTCACTATTAATCGGAAATAGGAAAATCGACACCACTTTACCCACAGAAAATACCAAGTGTTAATAAGAATATGAGGAGATGAGGACCTCATCTCCTGCTG
>NW_006795975.1:1538865-1572306 GCF_000442215.2 Lipotes vexillifer | reverse complement strand
GGAGTTGGGGCCCTCTTCCCCTGCTGAAAGTGTCCATTTTTCCTGTGGCCAGTGACTCTACACATAATTCCACTCCTGGCAACACAGCCCAGACTCTGACACAGATCTACAGGCATTGTCATCCGAGCATCCCAGACTTTGCAGTACCAGGGAGTTCAGGCTAGGGAAGCAGAGAAGAATACTGGGTGGAGACCTTCCTATCATGGAAATCACCATAGCATCAGCAGCATTGAACCAGACCTGCATACAGAAACCCGTATGAAACAAGACAGCACCATACCACTGATGTAAACTACAAACACATGCAAAGGAACTCTGTATTTTTATGGGGAATCGTATGTAACCAAGGACATATACCAAGCACATTAGACTGGGTGCCTACGTGAAAGACATGAGGAGAGAAGAGGAGAGAAAAAGAAAGAAAGCAGGAGAAGGGTTGCAACAGGCTGGTGATTCTAAGCATCATGAAATGAGAAGGATGCTAATCTCAAGTCCTGCACCTGAGGTCCTGCTCCCTGAAACTGCCAGGCTTTACTCGTCTCTTCCCTATCTGTTCCATGAGTCACCCCTCTTCACGGTATTTCCTAGGTGCTGATGGGCACTAAATGATGAATCCTGGTGAGGCACACAACCCACGGCTTCAGAACCCAGGAGATGAAAGCAGAGCTAGCCTGGGGACGACTAGGGGAAGAAAAGAGAGAAAGGGGTAAAGGTCCTGCTTAATAAATGGTCTTCCAGCTGCCAAGCCTATTTTCCAGCGAACTCTAATGTGAAACTCCAAAACGTGAGAAAGAGACAAGGCTCTGGTTAAACAGCTCTGTCCGTTCAGCCATCCCAAATCCCCAAAGCAAATCTGTCTCTAAGGATTCCCTAAGTCTGCATCAAATTTCCGGAAACCTCTGATCTAGAAACCCTTGCATTCATAAGCCAAGTCTGGAGGGATGAATGGCAGGGTCAACTTTATTTAAAGGGCCAGGGTAGAGCCACTCATTCTCCTTAACAGGAAGCAATAGTCTACAGGGAGACAGGCCTGGACCTAAGGATAAGCCTCCTGGGACAGGAATGGGAAACCTGAGAGATGGTCTCTTGTGGCCACTGCTTCTGCTCTATCCTTTTAAACCAAAATTAACACACCTCTAATTTTTATGAGTCTGGAACTGATATTCTATTTGTTTGTGCCACGTAAGCAGGTTAAGCAAATTTAAACTAAAATATTTCTGTTTCTTTTGAGTGCCTCTAATTCGGAGGACTTATGAACCGGGAACCAAACCATTTCAAACGGGAGAACGATCCAAACGGAGAACAGCTGGCCTGCAGAAGACCTGAGACAGCACTCTAGCTCGCATGCAAGACGCCCGCCAGGTAGAACAGGAAATCAACTTGCTCCGCGTTGCTTCCAAAGAGTGCAGCCAGAATGAACGGATGGAAATTACTCAGAAGTTAATATTGGCCCAGAAGAAGAAAGAATGATGTCACAGTTGAACAGTCTAAAGTAGAAATGGAGAGGACCCCAATCACTCAAGGGGCTCAAGCCAAAACAACACTCTCATCTGATAATGAGGCAACACGAAGACTAGAAGGCTCAAAGCCAGTGACCTCTCAGACCTCTGCTCCAGCCCCAGGCCACATCATGACCGCGTCCTAGAGGGCCTGCTCTTCACACCTGCTCAGTTTCTAAGCTGTCCTTGAAACTGTATTTTAGGTTCTCCGCAAGGAAACACGTGGGATGAACCTCGGTTAGACGTGACTCCTGGTGCCACTTACTTTGAATGTATAATCATCCCCTGCAAAAGCAGATGAGCCAGTAAAATAAAGTCTACCATCTGTCTCTCCATGTTTTTTTTTCAACAATCATCCTACTAGCTCCGGAGAAAACCTTCTCTGTGCAGCCACGAATCAGTCAGGCTGATTTGAAACGATCACCAGAGAGAATAATGTGCCAGAATCAAAGAGCAACTCTAAAGTGAGAAAAAATACAGCAAATAAATTCTAGGATTGCCTGACACACTGGGAACATTATGTTGCCAGGGGTTCATCATAATTATGTTGAATACAACAGTCACTATTAAGCATCTCCATCAAAACATAAATCTTGATTTAACTGAATCTGGTTGAGACTCTGCACATTGGTTGTTTGCCCAGGCACGAATTTATCTTGACCAAAATTAGTCTTAATCAGCTTGGCCTGAGTAATAATGTGGCCAAAAACCATAGCCAGTAGACAGCTTGAGAGGCTTCTCCAGCAATTCATAGATTAGAGAAGAGCAGAACTTTGAAAAATTACTTTGCAAGGACTTGACGCCTCTCCTGCATCTCAGAACACCATGACTCAGTCCAAGCAGTGTTAGCAAAAGCCATGGTTGCCCCCTGCGGAAAGGTTTCCAGGGAGTGAAGAGTGCACGATAGACAGTCAGGACAGGAGGTCTGGACTGCGTTGAAGGTCTGCTGTTGGCACTGTTTCTTCTGCGTGCTGCCTTGTGAGATTCAGAGCTAAGAAGATGGCTTATTTTGAGCGTCTGTCAAAAGCGGTCATGATTAGATTCTGACCACTCCAAATCACGGTGGATTACAAGCAAGACTAAAAATGTGCTGGTGCAACTTTTTCCTTCAAAAAAGCAATTACAAGTCGCATGTTTACAAGGATGGGTGACATCTAGTTTGTCACAAAAACATTTCAATTGCAATCAGATCCATCTTTCCCAGGAATCCCTTCATTTCACATCCAAGGGCTGGCTTCTTTGGCTCCAGAAATGAGACCACACTCTCCCTGAAAACATGCACAGATATATCTCACACAGACGGGGAAACTGGGGCGGGAGGAGCGAGCAAGCAGCACCACAATTCCAAAAGTATGGTGTCTGTGGCATATAAATATAAAACTGCTGACCCCAGACATTCAAAGACTGTCTATTCTGGACTTCCCTGGTGGTCCAGCGGTCAAGACTCCGCGCTTCCACTGCAGGGGGCGCGGTTCGATCCCTGGTCGGGGAAGATCCCGCATGCCGCAGGGTGCAGCCAAAAAAAAAAAAGAAGAAGAAAAGAAAGTCTATCCTTAACTTGAACCCAAGTATCCCTGGGGTTGCTGAGGACATAGTTTCAGAAGTAAACAAATTTTTATTTTAAAAAGTTTTCAGGGCTTTTCTGGTGGCGCAGTGATTGAGAGTCCGCCTGCCGATGCAGGGGACACGGGTTCGTGCCCCGGTCCGGGAAGATCCCACATGCCGCGGGGCGGCTGGGCCCGTGAGCCATGGCCGCGGAGCCTGCACATCCGGAGCCTGTGCTCCGCAGCGGGGGAGTCCACAGCAGTGAGAGGACCGCGTACAGCAAAAAAAAAAAAAAAAATTTTTCATTTCTGGTTTCATTCCAAAAGAAATTTTAAAACTTCTCATAGGGGCTTCCCTGGTGGCGCAGTGATTAAGAACCCGCCTGCCAATGCAGGCGACACGGGTTCGAGCCCTGGTCCAGGAAGATCCCACATGCCGCGGAGCAACTAAGCCTGTGTGCCACAACTACTGAGCCTGCGCTCTAGAGCCCACGAGCCACAACTACTGAGCCCGTGCACCACAACTACTGAGCCCACGTGCCTAGAGCCCGTGCTCCGCAACAAGAGAAGCCACCACAATGAAAAGCCCACGCACCGCAACGAAGAGTAGCCCCCGCGCACCGCCACTAGAGAAAGCCTGCGCAAAGCAACGAAGACCCAATGCAGCCAAAAATAAATAAATAAATAAATTTAAAAAAAGAAAACTTCTCATAAAGCATAGTTTTGATCATCCAGATCAGCTCAAAGCCAAATAAGAAGTTTCAATTATTCATTTGCATTCATGTTTATAATACCTTTGATGTCAGATGATAATACTTTAATTGTTGCAAGATAATTAGGATCAAAAAAAAGCAGACTTACTATGTAAATGATGCAGTCACAACAAAACCCATAGCATCATGGCTTACTGGCCCGTGAAGGGTTTGGCAGTGGTCAAGGAAAAAAAAGTAGCGGGCAATGTCAGTTACTGCGATTGAGGATAGAGTCCAGGCTTCCCAGATCTGGGGCAGGTGAGAAGGATCAGAGAGGTATTTGGCACATATACAGGTAAATTTCTTAAAAGAAAATGCATCGCAGTCTTAATTGCATTTTTCCATTAATTATTAAAAGCAAAGCAGTTGCTTTGTCAGTGAAGGGAGTGAAGATATTTGCAATCATTTCCCCGAGGTGTCTTTATTCCACCTTGATGATGGATAGCTTGTGCTATAGAGGTTATCTAAAACAAGGCAGATTTTCTTGCCTGAGGCTAAAAAACATTTCCTTGATGTTGAAGGGAGACCAGAAATGAAATGCTTTCAGACTCTGATGGATCCTGAGAAGAAATCCTGCACCTGTCCCATCTAGGAGCCCAAAGTAGGAACAGAAACTGCAGTTAAGTTTGGGGCAACCAGAACAGAGAGGACTTGGCCTCCCATTCTTGAACGAAGGTGATAAAGTCAGCAAGACCCCACGGGAGAAATGGTTGTGTGTGGACAAGTTCCCCAAGCCTAAAGTAACAAAGAAGTGGCTGGACAATTTTGTAAGGTTGAGAGAGGCCCCAAAGTAGCCTGAGTTTAAATAATGCTGCCACAAAATTTCCCGTAGTCCGATGTGACATAGGAGCAGTAGAATCATCGCTGGCACAGTGTACCTAAGAATGGCACAGAAACCAGCTGAGAGTGAGAGAGATTGACTGGAAACAGCTTGGAGTGAGGGCCCCTGCCGGGCCTGCGTGGACCAGCAAGGGAGCACTGGAGGCCTCAGCTGACTGTGGACTGAGGGCAACACAGACCAGCTGCCCCACCCAGGACTTGACACCATAATGGAGTTATTCTCCAGTGTTATCGGGCGTCGGGATTACCCAGAGAGCTTGCTAATGCACACATATAGGGGCCCCGCCCCCAGAGTTCCTGATTCAGCAGGTCTGGGATGGGGACTGAGAACCTGCATTTCTAACACATTCTCAGGTCACGCTGATGTGGCCTCGGGACCACACTTGGAAAATCACTGCTAGGATGCACCCCAACCCCCTAACTTAGTGAAACCCAGATATAAGTGGGAACTCCCAGAGCTCATACAAATGTATATACGTATGGGAAGATACTGACATTTCTCATACACCTGCACATGGGAACTAAGATTTGTATCCATCACAGAGATACGGGCAAATAGTTTCCTAAATCTCTACTTGGTTATTTTCTCCTCTGGAAAGTATCACTTCCTATTCTATTGCAGCACTGAATAGAATTCTTAAATATACCCAGTAATATGTTAGTGATTTATTTCTTCAACACTTAATGAAATCAAGGTCATTGGTGTTGGAACCCACTGTCTAAAGTATTCTAAAAAAATTATAGACAGGACAGCAATGTGTTTTTTTTTAATTTTTTTTGTTTTTTTTTTTTTGTGGTACGCGGGCCTCTCACTGTTGTGGCCTCTCCCACTGCGGAGCACAGACTCCGGACGCGCAGGCCCAGCGGCCATGGCTCACGGGCCCAGCGGCCATGGCTCATGGGCCAAGCCGCTCCGCGGCATGTGGGATCCTCCCGGACCGGGGCACGAACCCACCTCCTCTGCATTGGCAGGAGGACTCTCAACCACTGCGCCACCAGGGAAGCCCAATGATTATTTTTTTAATAGATCTTTATTGGAGTATAATTTCTTCACCGTACTGTGTTAGTTTCTGTTGTACAACAAAGTGAATCAGCCATATGCATACATATATCCCCATATCCCCTCCCTCTTGAGCCTCTTTCCACCCTCCCTATCCTACCCCTCTAGGTCATCGTAAAACATCGAGCTGATCTCCCTGTGCTATTCTGCTTCTTCCCACTAGCTAACTGTTTTACATTTGGTAGTGTATATATGTCGATGCTACTCTCACTTCACCCCAGCTTCCCCCTCCACCCCCCGGGTCCTCAAGTCCATTCTCTATGTCTATGTCTTTATTCCTGCCCTGCCACTAGGTTCATCAGTACCATTTTTTTTTTTTTTAGGATTCCATATATATATGTGTTAGCATACGGTATTTGTTTTTCTCTTTCTGACTTACTTCACTCTGTGTGACAGACTCTAGGTCCATCCACCTCACTACAAATAACTCAATTTCATTCCCTTTTATGGCTGAGTAATATTCTATTGTATGTATGTGATATGTGCCACATCTTCTTTATCCATTCATCTGTCCATGGACATTTAGGTTGCTTCCATGTCCTGGCTATTATAAATAGTGCTGCAGTGAACATTGTGGTACATGTCTCTTTTTGAATTACAGTTTTATGAGGGTATATGCCCAGTAGTGGGATTGCTGGGTCATATGGTAGTTCTATTTTTAGTTTTTTAAGGAACCTCCATACTGCTCTCCATAGCGGTTGTATCAGTTTACATTCCCCCAACAGTTCAGGAGGGTTCCCTTTTCACCACACCCTTTCCAGCATTTATTGGTTCTAGATTTTTGCTGATGGCCATTCTGACCAGTGTGAGGTGATAGCTCATTGTAGTTTTGATTTGCATTCTCTAATAATTAGTGATGTTGAGAGTCTTTTCATGTACCTCTTGGCCAATCTATGTTTTCTTTGGTGAAATGTCTATTTAGGTCTTCCACCCATTTTTTAACTGGATTGTTTGTTTTTTTTGATATTGAGTTCCATGAGCTGTTTGTATATTTTGGAGATTAATCCTTTGTCCATTGTTTCCTTTGCAAATATTTTCTCCCATTCGGAGGGTTGTCTTTTTGTCATGGTTTCCTTTGCTGTGCAAAAGATTTTAAGTTTCATTAGGTCTGGTTTGTTTATTTTTGTTTTTATTTCCATTATTCTAGGAGTCAAAAAAGACTTGCTGTGGTTTATGTCAAAGAGTGTTTTTCCTATGTTTTCCTCTAAGAGTTTTATAGTGTCTCGTCTTACACTTAGGTCTTTAACCCATTTGGAGTTTATTTTTGTGTATGGTGTTAGGGATTGTTCTAAGTTCATTCTTTTACAGGTAGCTGTCTAGTTTTCCCAGAACCATTTATTGAAGAGGCTGCCTTTTCTCCATTGTATCTTCTAGCCTCCTTTGTCGTAAATTAGGTGGCCATATGTGGGTGGATTTATCTCTGGGCTTTCTATCCTGTACCATTGACCTATATTTCTGTTTTTGTGGCAGTACCATACTGTCTTGATTACTTTAGCTTTGTAGTATAGTCTGAAGTCCAGGAGCCTGATTCCTCCAGCTCCATTTTTCTTTCTCAAGATTGCTTTGGCTATTCAGGGTCTCTTGTGTTTCCATATGAATTGTAAAATTTTTTGTTCTAATTCTGTGAAGAATGCCATTGGTAGTTTGATAGGGATTGCAGTGAATCTGTAGATTACTTTGGGTAGTACAGTCATTTTCACAATATTGATTCTTCCAATCCAAGAACATGGTATATTTCTCCATCTGTTTATGCCATCTTTGATTTCTTTCATCAGTGTTTTATAGTTTTCTGAGTACAAGTCTTTCTCCTCTTTAGGTAGGTTTATTCCTAGGCACTTTATTCTTTTTGTTACGATGGTAAATGGGATTGTTTCCTTAATTTCTCTTTCTGATTTTCCGTTGTTAGTGTATAGGAATGCCAGAGATTTCTGTGCATTAATTTTGTATCCTGCAACCTTACCAAATTCATTGATTAGTTCTAATAGTTTTCTGGTGGCAAGTTTAGGATCCTCTATGTATAGTATCATGTCATCTGCAAACAGTGACAGTTTTACTTCTTCTTTTCAAATCTGTATTCCTTTTATTTCTTTTTCTTTGATTGCCGTGGCTAGGACTTCCAAAACTATGTTGAATAAGAGTGGTGAGAGTGGACATCCTTGTCTTTTTCCTGATCTTAGTGGAAATACTTTAAGTTTTTCACCAATGAGTATGATGTTTGCTGTGGGTCTGTCATATATGGCCTTTTTTAGGTTGAGGTAGGCTCCCTCTATGCCCATTTTCTGGAGAGTTTTTATCAGAAATGGGTGTTGAATTTTGTCAAAAGCTTTTTCTGCATCTATTGAGATGATCACATGGTTTTTATTCCTTAATTTGTTAATATGGTGTATCACATTGATTGATTTGTGTATACTGAAGAATCCTTGCATCCCTTGGATAAATCCCACTTGATCATGGTGTATGATCCTTTCAATACGTTGTTGGATTCTGTTTGCTAGTATTTTGTTCAGGATTTTTGCATCTATGTTCATCAGTGATATTGGTCTATAATTTTCTTTTTTGTGGTATCTTTTTCTGGTTTTGGTATCAGGGTGGTGGTGGCTTTGTAGAATGAATTTGAGAGTGTTCCTCCCTCTGCAATGTTTTGGAAGAGTTTGAGAAGGATCGGTGTTAGCTCTTCTCTAAACGTTTGATAGAATTCACCTGTGAAGCCATCTGGTCCTGGACTTTTGTTTGTTGGAAGATTTTTAATTACAGTTTCAATTTCATTACTTGTGATAGGTCTGTTTATATTTTCTAATTCTTCCTGGTTCAGTCTTGGAAAATTGGATCTTTCCAAGAATTTGTCCATTTCTTCACGGTTGTCCATTTTACTCGCATATGGTTGTTTGTAGTGGTCTCTTATAATCCTTTGTATTTCCGCAGTGTCAGTTGTGATTTCTCCTTTTTCATTTCTAATTTTATTGATTTCTGTCCTCTCCCTTTTTTTCTTGATGAGTCTGGCTAAGGGTTTATCAATATTTTTTATCTTCTCAAAGAACCAGCTTTTAGTTTTCCTGATCTCTGTTACTGTTTTCTTCATTTCTATCTCATTTATTTCTGCTCTGATCTTTATGATTTCTTTCCTTCTACTGACTTTGGGTTTTCTTTGTTCTTCTTTCTGTAGTTGCTTTAGGTGTAGGGTTAGATTGTTTATTTGAGGTTTTTCTTGTTTCTTGAGGTGAGATTGAATTGCTATAAATTTCCCTCTTAGAACTGATTTTGCTGCACCCTATAGGTTTTGGGTCATTATTTTTTCATTGTCATTTGTTTCTATGTATTTTTTTATTTCTTCTTTGATTTCTTCAGTGATCTCTTGGTTATTTAGTAGCGCACTGTTTAGCCTCCGTGTATTTGTGGGTTTTACAGTTTTTTTTCCTGTACCTGATTTCCAATCTCATAGCGTTGTGGTCAGAAAAGATGCTTGATACAATTTCAATTTTCTTAAATTTTCCAAGGCTTGATTTGTGACCCAAGATGTGATCTATCCTGGAGAATGTTCTGTGTGCACTTGAGAAGAAAGTGTATTCTGCCACTTTTGGGTGGAATGTTCTATAAATATCAGTTAAATCTATCTGGTCTAACAATGTTCATTGCAGCACTATTTACAATAGCCAGGACATGGAAGCAACGTTAAGTGTCCACTGACAGATGAATGGATAAAGAAGATGTGACACATATATACAGTGGAGTATTACTCAGCCATAAAAGAAATGAAATTAAGTTATTTGCAGTGAGGTGGATGGACCTAGAGACTCTCCTACAGAGTGAAGTCAGAAAGAGAAAAACAAATACCATAAGCTAACACATATATATGGAATCAAAAAAAAAAAAAAAGGTTCTTCAGAACCTAGCAGCAGGACAGGAATAAAGACACAGATGTAGAGAATGAACTTGAGGACACGGGGAGGGGACGGGTAAGCTGGGACAAGTGAGGGAGTGGCATGGACATATATACACTACCAAATGTAAAATAGATAGCTAGTGGGAAGCAGCCACATGGCACAGGGAGATCAGCTCTGTGCTTTGTGTCCACCTAGAGGGGTGGGATATGGAGGGTGGGAGGGAGACGCAAGAAGGAGGAGAGATGGGAAGCTATGTATATGTGTAGCTGATTCACTTTGTTATACAGCAGAAACTAACACACCATTGTAAAGCGATTATACTCCAATAAAGATGTTAAAAAAAAATCTATCTGGTCTATTGTGTCATTTAAAGCTTGTGTTTCCTTATCTATTTTCTGTCTGGATGATCTGCCCATTGGTGTAAGTAGGGTGTTAAAGTCCCCTACTATTATTGTGTTACTGTTGATTTCCCCTCCCATGGTTGTTAGCACTTGCCTTATGTATTGAGGTGCTCCTATGTTGGGTGCATAAACATTTATAATTGTTATATCTTCTTATTGGATTGATCCCTTGATCATTATGTAGTGTCCTTCCTTATCTCTTGTAACAGTCTTTATTTTAAAGTCTATTTTATCTGATACGAGTATTGCTACTCCAGCTGTCTTTGGATTTCCATTTGCATGGAGTATCTTTTTCCATCCCCTCACTTTCAGTCTGTATATGTCCCTAGGTCTGAAGTGGATCTCTTGTAGACAGCATATGGGTCTTGTTTTTGTATCCATTCAGCCAGTCTGTGTCTTTTGGTTGGGGCATTTAGTCCATTTACATTCAAGGTTATTATTGATACGTATGTTCCTATTACCATTTTCTTAATTGTTTTGGATTTGTTTTTGTGGGTCTTTTTCTTCTCTTGTGTTTCCCACCTACAGAAGTTTCTTTAGTATTTGTTGTAAAGCTGGCTTGGTGGTGCTGAATTCTCTTAGTTTTTGCTGGTCTGAAAAGCTTTTGCTTTCTCTGTCGAATCTGAATGAGATCCTTGCTGGGTAGAGTAATCTTGGTTGTAGGTTTTTCTCTTTCATCACTTTAAGTATATCCTGCCACTCCCTTCTGGCCTACAGAGTTTCCACTGAAAAATCAGCTGATAACTTTATGGGATTCCTTTGTATGTTATTTTTTGTTTTTCCCTTGCTGCATTTAATATTTTTTCTTTGAATTTAATTTTTGTTAGTTTGATTAATATGTATCTTGGTGTGTTTCTCCTAGGGTTTATCCTGTATGGGACTCTCTGTGCTTCCTGGACTTGGGTGACTATTTCCTTTCCCATGTTAGGGAAGTTTTCCACTATAATCTCTTCAAATATTTTCTCAGTCCCTTTCTTTTTCTCTTCTTCTTCTGGGACCCCTATAATTCAAATGTTGGTGCATTTAGTGTTGTCCTAGAGGTCTCTGAGATTGTCTTCAATTCTTTTCATTCTTTTTCTTTATTCTGTTCCTCAGCAGTTATTTCCACCATTTTGTCTTCCAGCTCACTTATTCGTTCTTCTGCCTGTTATTGTTTCTGATTCCTTCTAGTGTATTTTTAATTTCAGTTATTGTGTTGTTCAACTCTGTTTGTTTGTTCTTTAGTTCTTCTAGATCTTGGTTAAACATTTCTTGTATTTTCTCAATCCGTGCCTCCATTCTATTTCCAAGATTCTGGATCATCTTTATTATCATTACTCTGAATGCTTTTTCAGGTAGACTGCCTATTTCCTCTTCATTTACTTGATCTTGTAGGTTTTTACCTTGCTCCTTCAACTGTGACATATTTTTTTGCTGTCTCATTTTTTTTCCTTTTTTTTATGAGTGGGATTGTGTTCTTGTCTTACTGGTTGTTTGGCCTGAGGCTTCTGACACTGGAGTTTGTAGGCCTCTGAGGGTGTAGGACCTGGCCTGAGAGCCAGGCAGACTTCCCCAGACAATTGGGCAGGGGAAATGCTGGGCACGCTCCCCCCTGATCCAAGACCCCAGGGTCCCTCCAGGTGTAGGAACCCCTCCCCCATCTCAGCCACCCCCTCAGGGGCGCCGGTCTTGTCCGGCCTCCATTTCTGCTTCCCCCTCAGTCCCCCCACATCCTACCAGTTCGCTTGGGGGTTCTTCCCATCTCCTTGGGCACTAGGGTCCCCCACCAGCATCCAGCAGGCCCCCTAGGTGTGGAGTTCCCGTCTCCACACTCAGCAATGATTCTTTTAAAACACATTGGTTCAAGTCACCTCCCTGGTCAAAATTCCCCAGTGGCTCCCGTGTCACTCAAGTTCAGGCCACCCCACGGTGGCCTGCAAGGCTCTCCGTGGCTCAGAGCCCCCCTACCCCCCCATCCTCTCTGCACCCCAGCTCACTCACACTGCCCAGATACACTGACCCATGTCCTGTTCCTGGCAAAGCTGGAGGCCGTCCACACCGCAGGACCTGCGTGCAAGTCCCTCTGCCCCGCCCACTCCTCCTCCAGGTCTCTACTCGTGGAGCACGTGGGATCTCAGCTCCCCGACAAGGGAT
Organism: Lipotes vexillifer; assembly: GCF_000442215.2. NCBI lineage: Eukaryota > Metazoa > Chordata > Mammalia > Artiodactyla > Lipotidae > Lipotes > Lipotes vexillifer. Next base: position 1,560,196 of record NW_006795975.1, on the reverse strand, counting down.
TGGAGCACACCCCCCTGCAACGGAAGCACAAAGTCTTAACCACTGGACCTCCAGGAAAGTCCCTATTCACTTATCATGACCCGACATATATATTTTAGTTCTTTTTTTTCTTATTCTTTGAATTGTCTACTAGAATGTAAACACCACGAAAGAAGAAAATCTGCTTTGTTGACTGCTAGATCCCCAGGGCCTAGGAAGCGCGTGGCAAGTAACGTCACTCAGTCAATGACTGTCGAATGAATGGACAGAAAGGCCCAGCAGACCAACGGGACCAAGAACCCTTCTGCCACAAATGCCCAAAGATGCAGGAGGGAAACTGTCCACCCCAGGATACCGCCCCCCCCACCAGTTCCCTCTGCGCGCCCAACCTCCCCTCCTCTCACCCCCACACCCTACCCACCAGCACTAAGAAGAGGTACGTAGTTGCTATTGGCAGGAGCAAAGGAGGCAACAAGGCAAGGGCGAGGCACAGGGAAAGCCAGGGGCAAGGAGAGAAGCCCTCCTTCTCCACGCCAGGTAACCCCCTCGGGTGAAGATACAAGAATGGCCCATGATCCTGTGGCCCAGGGACAAGCACGGTCCACATCTGGTGCATAAACGTCCTTCCAGATGTTCATATGTGCAGAGATACACAAGCATATTAATCACTTTTCAACTTTCAGGGTAGACTTGACTCCAGACAGAGATCTCTAGGGGTTAATCCCAAAGGACTGTAAAATCCAAAGACCAGCTCAACAGAAGAGATGGGCAGAGGGCAGGTGGAGAGGCTTACACTTGAACAATAGTTTCCCTAAGCTTTCCGGACGCTGAGAGTTTCTCTGCTCCAAGGTCAACAAACATAATTGTTTGGGTTAAGTGTTGTGTCTAGGTAAGTGATGTCAAAAGGGTCAAACATGTTTTCATTCTCAAGGTTTAGCAGAAACACGAAGTGCCGCAGTGTAGCACTCAATTGTCACCGTCTTCCTGGAGACCTTTGAGAACTTAATGAGTTCGTCCTTTTACACTAGGAGAGAGTTCGAACTGAAAGAATCTTTCCGACGAATCACATTAAAATTTACTCCAGACGGCCAGTGCTCTGAGCTCGAAGAGTAAAGACAAGTCTTCCACGGGCACTTCATTTGCTTACATGGCCTACGATTCCCTAAGCAGAAGCCCACAATTCATACCCCAGCCAAAGAGAAGGATGAGCAGGCCAGCCCCGCCTCCGGGAAGAAGAGGAGAATGGAGGAGGAGGCATATTTTAGTCGCATGGGGAAAACCCTAAAGCAAACCCACCCGGACTTCGGTGGGCGCTTCTGGATCTTGGATGCACTGGGAGCTCTGGAGGATTTGGTGGCTGGAACGGGTTAGCCTAGAGGCGGTTAGACTGTCCCTCGACATCCACAGAAGAGCCGTCACCAGCAGAGAGATGGTTGAGGCAGCCAAGCAGAGATGCTCTCTGAAGAGCTTGGGAATAAATGAAGTGAACCTGAATGGCCCTGTTGTTGAAAAGATTGCACTTGTCAAACACAATTGGATCCGCTGGAGGACTGAGCTGGAAGGTGAAGTATCTGAGAAGTACCCGCTGCAGTGGTGGCCTCGGTGTGACGCACCCGGTCCCTGGGTCTTGCTATTTTAGTCTCGGACTTAATTTGTGAAAAAAATAAAAATAAAGGAAAAACACTTTCAAAAAAGAAGAAAATTTACTCCAAATGTCTTTTAACTTTTGGACTTTAAATAAGAGATGAAGGTTTTCCCTGAATCAAAATGTATCTTCTTGCTTAATGCAATGATAAATTTCCACAGAAGCTGCCCAGGTTATACTTCAATGAAACCAAAGATCCAGAGGGGTCACAAGGAAGAGGCTGAAGTGACTTTCAATTTAAAGCGATTAGAGGTTCAGGAAAAGCAACGTTTCTGGATGTCAAAGATGTCCAGACTCTCAAATCTTGACTTTGTTGATTTAGAACACCATTGTGCTAAGTGGCATGGAGGCATGCCCGTACAAGCATGTTCCTTTCTAAACTTTTTCTCCCCCTTTCTCTTCATGCTCTGCACCTATTCCTACCACAGAGTAGATACAGAGAAGGTTTGTACTAAAAGTTATAAATGAACGGATGAATAAATATCTCTACATGTCCGTCAGAAATCCCACTACCTCCTGGTAAATTTTTTAATATCAAGTTTGCATTTGTTATCTTACTGATTCATAGTAAAAACCAATGTGTGTAATTATTTTGCCAACAGCCTTCCCAGTAGACAGCAGCATATGGTGGGAAGATCATGGGTCTCTGAATATATATATATAAATTTGAGGCTTTACTACCTCTTGTGCCCTTGGACAAGTTGTCTGACTTTCTTTTGCCCCAAATGTCTTGTTTGTGAGATGGGAATACTAGCATGTATTTTGTGTTGGGAGAGACAATTCTCCACAACCAAAGAAGAAACAATTCTTCCCCATTCTTGGCAGGTCAAGTTCTCACACTGCCATCGCTCTGGTTCTCTGCAGCCAGAAATGTTCTCTGCTTCTAAGGACTCGTGTGATCCCCTTGGCTCCACTGGGATAACCCAGGGCCATCTCCCCCACCTCAAGGTCCTCAATCACATCTGCCACATAAAGGAATGTACGCACCTGTCTGGGCGGTGGGGATTTAGGCTCTAGATTAATTAAGACTTCAGGGAAGGACATTATTCTTCTGACCACACTCTACTTCTAGAAGCCTCCCAAGATTTGCTAATTCTCAAAATTGTTCAACTTGACCATTTCCCAGAAAGGTTACAATTTTTCTAAAGGTGAAAGTCAGGAAAAGTCATTTATTCAAATATATTTATGAGCAGCTCTGTACGCAAACAAAAACAAAAAGCACTGTGCTAGGTGCTCCAGCCTTGAGGATGAATTAGTCAAGAAGCCTATCCTTAAGGAATTTTCACTCCACCATTGAAGGTGAGAAACAAATTATTCTGAGAGCATCGGGGGTGAACAGGAGCTCTGTAGAGCAGTGTTTCTCAAACTTTAACATGCCTGCATGTCTCCAGTTAAAATGTACATTCAACAGCACAAAATGGGGAGTAAGGCAGGCGGAAGGGGTGAGCACAGAGATAAGAGCAGACACAGGTGAAGAGACCAAGAAAGAAAACCAGAATATTCCTGGGCGGGAAGAACGTGACCAATCACTGCCAGCCATGAGCCTGCCACTGCTGCTGCTGCAGCCGGTCTGCATGTGATGGGTGTGCACGGATGAAGGCTCGCTCTCCCCGCATCCCTCCACTCCCTCCCTCCCTCCCTCCCTCTCACTCTTCCTCTCTCTCTTTCTCCTCCTTCCTCCCCTCTTCTCATTCTCCCCTCCTTTCTCCCCTCCTCTCATCTCATTCTAGCCGTGTACACACGGCTATATTTAGAACAGATAACCAACAAGGACCTACTGTATGGCACAGGGAACTCTGCTCAGTATTCTGTAACAACCTAGTTGGGAACAGAATTTGAAAAAGAATAGATACATGTATATGTATAACTGAATCACTTTGTTGTACACCTGAAACTAACACAACATTGTTAATCAACTATGCTCCAAAATAAAGTAAAAAGTTTAAAAAAAAAAAGAATGTATGGGTTTTCGATGCATTAACAGTGTGACTTTGTCATCAATAGAAATCACAGATATTTTCATATCTTAGGATATCGTGTAAGCTCATCATAACCTTGAAATTATGGTAGTTATTAGACTTGCTGCTAGATCTTGTTATATGTAATATATATAATATATAATTTACACATTATAATGTGTAAATAAAGAATAACATGTTTTGCTATCACAAAATTTTTTGAAAGAATATATGGGTTTTCAGATTGAAAGGGCACACAAAGTGTCAAGAAGGATAAATTTTTAAAATATTTTAAGAAGACTAACACCGGGAACATTGTGGTGATACTTCAGAAAACCAAAGGTAAAAAGAAAATCCTAAAACTTCCAAAGAAAATAAATAAGTAGACAAAAAAATCCATGGCGATCGGATGGTACTGCATTTCTCACTGTCATTACTGGGGGCAGGAAGACAATGCAACAGTACCTTGAAACTATTTTCAACTTGTAATTATTACCTAGTCCTTCAAGAATGAGGAGAAAATAAATGTTTTCTAATATTCAAGAATTTAAAAGTTTGTAACCTGTGAACTCTCTCTGAAAGAAATGCCTAGACAACATGCTTAGAGGAAAACAAAAGCACGAACAAAAAATTAAGGTAAATGATGATGCAGGCTAATAGCAGTTTGGAATTACATCACAATATGAGACTGTGAGGAAAGGAAAGAAGGAAAAGAAGAAAAGGCACGAGAAGTTTTTCCTATTTTTGAGAGAAGGAAGAAGATACTGAACAGGAAAAAATGTAAGTTTTAATATGTCTCTTGATGGGTTTTAATGTTATTTTTTAAACAGTAGAAAGGAAGGTGTATATAACTTTAATAATCCCTCTAAAGAAACACACTAACAAAAGAAGCTAAAAAAAACGGACTGGCAAATTTGTCTACATAAAAACGTAAAACTCGGGCTTCCCTGGTGGCGCAGTGGTTGAGAGTCCGCCTGCCGATGCAGAGGACACGGGTTCGTGCCCCGGTCCGGGAAGATCCCACATGCCGCGCAACGGGAGAGGCCACAACAGTGAGATGCCCGAGTGCCGCAAAAAGAAAAAAAAAAAAAAAACTGTAAAACTCGCGTGGGCCAAAGAAGTTTCATACTGGAGAAAATATTTGCAAATCATGTCTAACAAAGGATTTGCGTCCAGAATATATCAAGAACTCTCAGAAATCAACAGTAAGAAACCAAAAAACCCAGGTTTTTGGTGAGAAAATTACAGAATAGTCACTTGACCAAAGAGGATATGCAGAAGGCAAACAGACACATGTACAGATACTCTCCGTCACTGGGCATTAGGAAAATGCACATGCAGCACAACAAGACACCATGTCACATGCATTAGAGTGGATAAAATAAAAAATACAACAGCAAATGCTGAGCAGATGCAATGCAGTTGGAACTCTCAGGCGCTGATGATGGAAGTGCAAATGGTAAAGCCACTTTGGAAAACAGACTGATGATTCCTTACGCTGTTAGACGTACACTTAACACATGACCCAGCAAGTTCACGCCTAGATATTTCCCCATAAGAAATGAAAACTCAGTTTGCTCTACAATCTGTACATGATTGTTTACAGCAGCACTAGTCAGCCAAAAACTGGACACAACACAAACGTCCATCAATAATAGAATGGACGAGCAAATGGTGATATACAGGGGAATACCAGAGCATGAAGACCAGGAAAGATCTGTGCCCACACTCAGTGCCATGGAAGAATCTGTCAACACCACATTGAGCAAAATAAGCCAGACATGATAGGGCACATCTGGTATGCTGTCATTTATACAAAGTACAAAAGGAGCAACGCTCGTAGGGAATGCAGACCGGGAGAGTACACAAGTCAGATGCTGGTAATATTTTGTTTCTTAATATGGGTGATGGTTATACGGGTATGTTCAGTTGTTGAAAATTTACCAAGTTGTGAACTTATGATCTATGCCCTTTCCTACAATAAATTACACTTGAACATTTTTTAAAGAAGAAAATACATAATGTAGGCCCCCAAATACCCAATAAACATGTAAAAGGATTAATCTACTACTATTTAGGGGAATATAAACTAAAGCACTGGTGACATACCAGTTTTATCCATCAGAGTGGCAAAATCATAAAGATAAAAATATAGATATTTTAGGAGGGTGTGAAAAATGGGTACTTCCATGTATGTATTGATGATTGCACCAATGGGCTCAGCCTTTTGCAGAGTAATCTGGAAGTTTATCTATTCATGTGTTTCAGTGTGCACACCATGTGACCAAGCATTTCCACTCATATAGATACCTGTTCTTCCTCCATAAAGAGGCATGCACAAGGCTGTCTACTGCATCATCATTTGTAAAACCAGACAACTGGAAACAATGCAAGTTCCTATCCAAGGAAAATGAATTTTGGAACATCTCTAAAAATAATGAGCTGAATGGCGATACATGAGCCCAGCATGCCAGCTGGATACCTGTGGCTGTGTGACCATCAGTCTATTTCTTTCGCCACTGAAAGTAATTTAAAAGCTGCCTGATTGACTCAGCTGCCTTGGTTATTTACTTATAAGGATAGAGTGGAGCAGGTCAAGGGACAAGAGACCTAGCACATGCTATGCAGTCAATAAACATTTCAATAGAGGTGTCACTGTTGGAGGTGTTACTGAAAGCCATCCACTTCCTCTGGTCTGTTTTCCCTTTAACAGTAGTGATCTCAGAGGAGCTTCCATGGCTCTGTGTTTATGACTCATATAAATATACAGATGTTTAATGGAAATGTAAATAAAGAATCAAAAAGTTAAAAAATAAATAAATAAAAATAATGAGCTGTATACAAACACAAGACGTAGTCTTAAGTACTTTTAAAAGGATATCATGGAACAGTATAAAATACATAATTTACTTTTAAAAGATATTTATATATCTGGGAAGAATGATGTATAGAAATTTTGTTTTTGTTTTTGTTGTTTTGCGGTACATGGGCCTCTCACTGTTGTGGCCTCTCCCGTTGCGGAGCACAGGCTCCGGACACGCAGGCTCAGCGGCCATGGCTCACGGGCCCAGCCGCTCCGCGGCATGTGGGATCTTCCCGGACCGGGGCACGAACCCGTGTCCCCTGCATCGGCAGGCGGACTCTCAACCACTGCGCCACCAGGGAAGCCCAGAAATTTTTTTTAAGTGTATAGAAAAGAGGAGCAGAAAGGTACTCTTAGAATGCTACCGGGATTTTCCCTTGGGAAGGGAGTGAGACTGGGGGAGGGAAAAATTGAAAGGGATTCTTACATTTCATGCTCTACGCCTCTGTATAGTTTCTGTACAAAACCTTTTACAATGATAGTATATTCGTGTATTATCCATGCCATTTAAAAAATGTCAAAGAGGTTTTTTAACACTGAAGAAAACACATAGAGTAGAAATAAAACTAGACTCTAACAACAGTTCAGCTAAACTTACTGGCAGATGCTATGACTACTACGAATGGGTTCAATATCACGGTGAGTATAAGCAAGAATATTCCCACACAGAATGTGGGCTTTAGGAAAACATAAATCCTATAACTGGCTGCCTGAAACAGATACAACTAAAAGAATTCTTTTAACTGACAGACAAAACTTAGGCGAGATTCCAGGCAGGTGCTGAGACGGGCAGGTTGTGACAAATGCATGTTGTTTTCAAAGGTGATGAAAACAGTCAGGTGGTAGCTGAGCCCTGATTGCCGTAGTCTTGGTCTGTTTCTCACGATTATGCTGTCTGTGTGGCCTTCGTAGGCCATGTGACTTGGAGGCCACTCAACCCCGTGAGAACACTGTAAGAGCAGAGTTACAAAAGCATAATGGTAACAGTCATCACAGCCATAAAAAGTACTTGTTAACACCAGTGTCGTGGTAAAAGCATTGAGAGATGAGCCAGTCATTCAATGAAAGTTGGGAACTACAGGTTAAAGAATGAAAGTCCAACAAAACTGAATTTTTATGTCCCAAACAACAGCTGAACATAACACATACAATAAAAATAACTGAAATTCAAGAAAAAATAAGAGATAAACTGACATTAGAAACTGAATTGTTCCACTATAAAAGCAGCCAAAGCTACCATTTATTGAGATTTTCCTAAGTGCCTGAAACTGTGCTGGGCACCTTACATACATTATCTCAATCCTCTCAGCCCTATAAGGCAGCTGCTATAACTGTTCTCCTTGTTTTACCAATGAGGAGACTGGGATGCAAAGAGGTTAAGTGTCTTTGCCATGACGACTCAGCTAATCAGAGGTGAACCCGTGATTCAGACTTGAGTCTGTCGAGCTCCAGGGCCCATGCTCTTAACCACTACATTATGTTGCCTCTTGCTCAATATGAAATAACCAGAATGTGAGTAATCGATAAATAACAAATTAATAAAAGAAATTGCAGAGCTGATCAACAGCATCAGTTGGACAGACAAGGGAGAGGCGCAAAAGATAGAAGAATACACTCTGTTTTTAAGAATATAAGGATCTCATAAAAATTCACATTATATGTGAAAGGAGATAAAACGAAGCCAGAACATCTAATATTCTGCAATATTAAAAACAATAAAAGTAGGAATTAAAAGTGCAGGCAAAATTCCTATCAGCTTCATTCATAATAGCCAAAAACTGAAAACAGCCCAAATGTTCACTAATTGGTGAGTGGACAAGCAAACTGTGGGACATCTACATAACAGATTCTGCTCAGCAATGAAAATGAGCATTCTGTTGACGCGTGCAACACATGGATGAATCTAAAAAATATTACTCAGAGCAAAAGAAGCCAGACATAAATTACGAACACTGTATGATGGCATCTACATGACATTTTCTAAGAGGCAAAATTACCGGAAGAGGGAGCAGATCAGTGTTTGCCAGGAACCGGGGGTAGGGTATGGAATTTGGTTACAAAGGAGCACTGAAAACTTTTTAGAGTGACAGAAATGTTCTATATCATGATTGTGCTGGTTGTCCCACAGTTGTATACATTTGTCAAAGCTCATTAAATTCTCTGGTTAAAAGGGATAAATTTTATTGTATATAAATCACATCTCAATGAACCAGAGTTTTAAAATGCATGCAGAATTTAAAAGCTCAGCACCATATAAAAATTTTAAGTGCTTCAGTACTCCCTACATCAAGAAGAAAATTCCTTATATAACAGAATATTTTGAAAGAATATTTCCATATTAAAAGTGTGGAGTTCTCCCAAAGCAGTGCTTAGAAGAGCACTTATTTTTCTCTTAATAAGATTAATAAGGAAGAAAAACTAAATAAAAGCAAACCCCAATTCTTCCCCCAGATTGCTAATCCCTAATTAGCAAATTTATTAAAAATTTTAAAATGTGGGGTGAAAAAAACATATTGGCAATAAATAGAAATGACTATTTTAAAGTAGGGATGATATTCTAAGCTATGCATTCATAAGTATGATTACTAATACTCTGTAGGTAGCTGCTAAGTATGAAATAATAAATTAGATATCACAAAAGAAAGAATGTAAATAGGTCAACAGACTAATTACAGAAATAGAAACAGTTATAAAAAGTTCATGTCCCCAGAAAACAAATGGCACTACTGGAGTCACTAGATTATTGTCTTAAATTTCAGGAAACAATTTACTCCTTTCTTGCTACCAAAACTATTCCGAAATATAGAGAACAGCATATAACTCGTTTTGTTTTTTATAAAGTATCTGTGGTTTTGATCATAAAACCTAAAGGCACCATGAAGAAAATTAAATGATAGCTCAATCTTCTGAACTTAAACACAAAAATGCAAAATAAAATCTAGGACACCAGGTGTCAGTTTAGGGAACCAACTCTACCATGGGGATTGGCTCCAGTCATGGGGCTAGGGCACACCCCAGAGGGCACAGCCAACAAGACATTACGGCAAAGACACCACAGGCCTCCCCCAAACCCAGAGGCTTGGTGTAGACACCAGGCACTGTGCCAGGCTGAGGAAACAGGACCACATAGTCCCACATAGTCTCACTGCGGTGGCTTCTCTTGTTGCGGAGCATGGGCTCTAGGCACGTAGGCTTCAGTAGTTGTGGCACGTGGGCTCAGTAGTTGTGGCATGCTGACTTAGCTGCTCCACGGCATGTGGGATCTTCCCGGACCAGGGTTCAAACCCGTGTCCCCTGCATTGGCAGGCGGATTCTTAACCACTGCGCCCCCAGGGAAGCACCAGGGACTCACCTGCTGCTGGACTCAAGTCCTTTCAGGAGCTTTCTCTGTCTTTCTATTGATAGCTCTATGTTTTTAAGGCAACGTCACTCTGTTTTATCTACAAATATATTGAATATCTGTCAAGAATACTATTTTGTTATTACCCTTTGTGAATTTTCTTGTCTATGTTGCCTGCTTGTTCTTTCAGATAAAATTATAAGTAAAATAGCAATTATGGTAATAAAACGGCTTTTTGAAAACACATTTTTCCTATATTGTCTTTTCACCAGTAACATGGCATATTTTAAATTTTATTTAATTTTTATTTAGTACCACTACGTAAACTCTCTGCCTTCCTGCCAGTTGCATTTATTTTTAACTTTATTGCATTGGTCAGAACTCCTAAATAATGACATGTAAATGGGCTTTCTTGTTCTCAGGGTTTTTGTTGCTCTTGTTGCTGTTTTTGGGGCCACACTGGATGGCATGTGGGATCTTAGTTCCCTAACCAGGGATCAAACCCATGCCCCTTGCAGTGGAAGCGCAGAGTCTTAACCACTGGACTGCCAGGAAAGTCCCGGTCTTGTTCTTGGTTTTAATGATAAATGCTTTACCATTAAAAGTAATAAGTATATTGCTTTAAACAATAAAGATGAGGAGATAGACATCTGCTAAGCCAAATATTGGCAATAAGGCATAAATATGACTGCACGACTTTTCAAAGTCATACTGAAGCTTTATTTAACAGCCGCTGCCCACCCCCCACCCCCCGCCACCCCGCCAGGGGTTATTTCATTCTCAAGCAGAATGTACTTTTATTTACTATTTACCACGGATACAAGCCAAGCCCCTGTGAAGCTATATGCTAACTTGTACGCTTAGACTTTTGTCCAGTGAAGAAGCAAATGGTTTTTGTCTAGTACTAAAGATAACACAAAAGCTTATAGTTTTATTGCCCTGTACGGCACTAACTGTTTTGCCTGTAAGGTAGCCAACTAGCTTCAGCACGCCCTTCCCAACTGACAAATGCTCTGAGAACCAGCTCCGTCATGCTGCTAGTCTCCTGGGTTAGGTAAATCGTTGACATATACTCACTCTACATTTACATGAAAGTCATGTTTTCAACTTTTGAAAAATTATACTGCTTATACGTTAAACAAATAATGACACAAATCACCACCCAATTACAATTGTGGTAAGGGCTGTGAAGGAAATGGGGGTGACCTGTCATGGATCGAGGGGTTCTGGAGGAAATCGTGCTTCAACGGAGGCCTGGAGGCTGGCTGCACGTGGGCAGGGAAGAGCCATCCACAAGTTGGTCCTTCCTAGGGTAATCCACTGACTACATCTAAAGAGTCCCAAAGTCACAGAGGAAGGTAACCGAAAATCACTCTCTACAACTGCTGAAGCAGAGTTGTCTTGTATTTCTACACCAACGCAATTTTCAAAAAAAAATTATAAATAACAATGGTAATTATATTTACTGTTGACTCAGAGTTTATTACAGTGCTCCAGGTCTCATACTAAACACTTGAAATGTATTACCTTCAATCCTCACGACAGTCCTAAAAGGTAGTTACCATTATTATCTCCACTTTACAGATGAGAAGACTGAGGCTCAGAGAGGTTAAGTTACATGCCCAAGAGTACACACTAAGCCTGCCTGATATCAGAGCTGAACTCCTTCGCTGTCCTGCCTCTTCCAAAGATATTTGTTCAAGTTTGTGCTCCTTTATAATGGGGAAGGAGTATGTTATTTTCATTTTTTCAACATAGCCCTTTTTAACATCATAGCAAGAAAGGAACAGGGAGGTGAGACATGTGAAGGGCACTGTGGTTCAGTGTTTACTTTTGCTGGCCCTGCTCATTTTCTAAAGCTTCCTGCTACGGTGATTTGGAAGTAAAAAGCAGGGTTTGCTTAGAATAACTTTTCAAAAAGAAGACTGTCTTGTTGAAAACCTGTTTACTCCATGCCTCTGCTTTTAACTATTCCCCAACACAGCTCCCTCTTGCTTTTCTCTCATCTGTAAGCCCTGAGCACTTGTCCAAAAGCTTTTAGCCCGACTGAGGAGGCAAAAAGCCTTCTCCACCACTTACCTTGCAACTGGCTATAAGGTTCTCGTTAAGTGTTCAGTCAAGGATTGAGAGTCCATTGTGAGCAGAGTCCATGTGCCTTGACTGTGTGTAAGCTTTCCAGAATTCACTGCTTGGTTTTTGTTCCTTTTCTTTTTCCAGTGGTACTTCCTGCTTTTAAGCTGAAAATTATATAAAAATGTAATTATCCCGTCGCCTTCCTTAATCTTATATTCAAGGAGAACACATGTGTCTTTTGTGTTTACCAAAATATTTCCCAAGTGACCCAAAGGTATATTGAATTCTCTCCTGGGTTCCTATGGCTTGGAGTCTAATACCAGCCATGGCCCTTCGTGACTTATTTAAAATCTTGAACAGCCTACAACAAAATCACAGAATCCCAAAATACCTGAACTAAAGGCCCCTTAGAGATTGTCTAGTCCAACTTCTACATTTTACACAGTGAAAGAAAAAGGATGGTAAAGTTCCTGTGCTAAGAACTCACCCGAGTATATTAATATTTACTTTGCATTATATATTTTGCCTTCCCAATTATACACTCTTTGAAAACAAAGACGCTTGACAAAGATTTTTCATATGGCATCTGCGACATATATCTATGAATGGAGTGATATTTAGAAGGGATGGGGGCATGGGTGTTTTATAAGACCTGTTCAGGGACCTCTGCCCTACACTGAATGAGATTAGATACAATCCATGAGAGATGCACAAGGTTTTAAATGAGACCGTCAGGAACCTAGAGAAATTTCATCCCAGCTCAGTGGGTCCCTTGGGGGAGCTTTGGGCTTTATTCTGTTTGCTTTTATTATGTATGTAGTACGTGGATACACACTTGTGAAAGATTCAGGCAACACAGTGTCTTTCTATATAAAATATCTGATCTACCACTTATTGCATGTGATAGTACGTGGATACACACTTGTGAAAGATTCAGGCAACACAGTGTCTTTCTATATAAAATATCTGATCTACCACTTAATTGCATGTGACCTTGAACAAACCCTTTTTTTTTTTTTTTTTCAGGCAGACTCTCAACCACTGCGCCACCAGGGAAGCCCTGGACAAACCCCTTTTAACTCCCCTGTCTCAGTTTCCCCACCTGTAAACTTTAAAAATAAAAGTAATTAAGTGAAATTTTATATTTATACTCTATATATTAAGATATCATCACAGTGCCTGGAGCATATTATGTGTTCAATAAATGATAAGTATTACTATATAATTGTTAGGAATGATTCCTAACACTTGAATAATAATTTTCATTTTGATCCTAATAGAGAGTAGAAGTGAGTAGTGTTCTCCCCACTTCAAAGATGAGCAAATTGAGGTTCAGAGGGGATAAATGCTTGTTCCAAGGTCACATTTCTAGCTCAGAAATGGCAGATCTGAAATTCAGACCAACCCACTCTGAATCAAGACCCTTCTCTTGCCCCATGGTAATGCCCCAAGGTAATGCATACTACCTTGAATTAATGATGAAAAATCAATGAGATTCAATCAACAGTATTTTTAAAATATTGAGCACCTCATAGATGCCAGGCACTGTTCTAAACACTGAGGCTAACAACAGGAGCAAAACAGACAAAAATCTCTGTTCTCATTCTTGAGGGTGAAGACAGTCAATAAGAGACTCAATGGGTGAAACACATAGTATGTCAAATGCAGGAGAGCACTATGAAGAAAGTTAGCTTGGGAAAGGGAGAAGTGGCGTGTCCAGGATTAGAGGACAGAGGACAGTTTTAGAGATGATGACCTGGGTTGGCCTCACTGACAAAAGTGACCCTTGAGTGAAGATCTGGGGAGGTGAGAGAAGGCAGATGGACATCTGGGGAGAGCAATCCAGGAAAAGGAAATGGGAAGTGGAAAGGCCCTGAAGTTAGAGCATGCTGATCGGTCCAAAGAATAACAAGGAGGCCAGTGAGGCGGATGCAGAGTGAGCCAGGAGAGGGGATGATGGGATGGAGGCAGAGAAGTAATGCAGGAGAGTGCTGGTGGCCAGACAGTGAAGAGTGGGCAGGACTTCAAAAGGATGAGAGCCACTGGCAGGTTTTGTGCAGAGGAATGTCATGGTTTGACTTCTATTTCAAAGGCTCGCTCTGGCTGCTGTACTAAGGTTAGACTATAGGGAGGAAAGGGCAGAAGCTGGGAAACGGGTCAGGGGGACTACTGCAAGAGAAAGAGGATGGTGGCTTGGACCAGGATAACAGCAGTGCAAGGAGTGAGAAAGTGACCAAAGTTTGGGTGGATCCTATTTTATTACGAAAATTTTCAAACACTGTAAAAGCAGGGAGAGTGATACAGAAAACCCCCATAAATCCATCACTCAGAGTCAGTAATTTTCAAGATTTTGCCACATTTGTTTAATCAGCTTTTTTTTTTGTCTTAAGTATTTTAAAGTAAATTGCATACATCGTTATCAGTTCACTGCTACATATTCTATGCAATACACATATCTTTAAAAATACGAATATTTCAGGGGTGTGGCCAAGATGGCAGAGTAGAAAGACCCTGAGCTCACCTCTTCCCATGGGCACACCACAATTATAACTACTGACAGTGCAGCTATTGATGAGAAAGCACAGAATACTAGCAGAAAAGATCTTCTAACTAAGGATATAAAGAAGGAACCATAAGAAGATGGGAGGAAGGACAGAGTCGTGGCATAGTCAAGACCCATATCCCAGGTGGGTGACTCACAAACAGGAGAATAATTGTGGAGGTTCCTCCCAAGGAGTGAGGGGTCTAGCCCCTACACTGGGCTCCCCAGCTGGGGGTCCTGCTCCAGGAAGACAAGTTCCCAAAACACTTTCCTTTGAAGGCCACTGGGGCTTACCTCTGGGAGAGCCAGAGGGCTGTGGGAAACAGAGACTCCACTCTTAAAGGGCACACACAAAATCTCACACGCTCCAAGACCCAGGGCAGAAGCAGTCATCTGAAAGGAGCCTGGGTCAGACCCACATGCTGATCCTGGAGAGTCTCCTGGAGAGGCAGGAGGTAACTGGAGCTCCCCCTGGGGACACAGACACTGGTGGCAGCCATTCTGGAGGGCTGGTTCTACCACGTGGACACTGGTGCTGACTTACCAGGTGAATTCTATCAAACACTGTGAGAAGAGTTAATCCCTATCCTTCTCAAACTATTCCCAAAAAATGCAGAGGAAGGAATGCTTCCTAACTCATTCTATGAGGCCAGCATCACCCAGATACCAAAACCAGATAAAGATACCACACGAAAAAGAAAATTACAGTCCAATATCACTGATAAACCCAGATGCAAAAATCCTCAACCAAACACTAGCAAACTGAATCCAACAATACATGAAAAGGTTCATACACCATGATCAAGTGGGATTTATCCCAGGGATTCAAGGATGGCTCAATATCTGCAAATCAATCAAGGTGGTAACACCCATATTAAGAAATTGAAAAATAAATATCATATGATCATCTTAATAGACACAGAAAAAGCTTTTTACAAAATCCAACATCCATTTATGATTAAAAAAAAAAACTCTCCAGAAAGTGGGCATAGAGGAACATACCTCAACATAATAAAGGCCATATATGAACAGCCCACAGCTTACATCATCAACAGTGAAAAGCTGAAAGCAAGATCAGGAAAAAGACAAGGATGCCCACTCTCGCCACTTTATTCAGCAGCCCACTCTCACCACTTTTATTCAACATAGTATTGAAGTCCGAGCCACAGCGATCAGACAAGAAAAGGAAGTAAAAGGAATCCAAATCGGAAAATAACTGTTACTGTTTGCAGATGACATGATAGTATATAGAGAAAATCCAAAATATGTCACCAAAAAAAAAAAACTATTACAACTCATCAATAAATTCAGTAAGGCTGCAAGATAGAAAATTAATATACAGAAATCTGTTGTGTTTTTATACACTAACAATGAACTACCAGAAAGAGAGAGAAAGAAAATAATCCTATTCACAATCATATCAAAAAGAATGAAATGTCTAGGAATAAATCTAACCATGGAGTTAAACGATTTGTTCCTGGAAAACTACAAGACACTGATGAAAGAAATTGAAGATGACATGCACCCCAATGTTTATTGCAGCACTATTTACAAGTGCCAGGACATGGAAGCAACCTAAATGTCCATCAGCAGAGGAATGGATAAAGAAGATAGGGTACATATACACAGTGGAATATTAGCCATAAAAAGGAACAAAACTGTGCCATTTGCAGAGACATGGATGGACCTAGAGACTGTCATACAGAGTGAAGTAAGTCAGAAGGAGAAAAATATTGTATATAAATGCATATATGTGGAATCTAAAAAAATGGTACAGATGCACTTATTCACAAAGCACAAATAGAGACACAGACATGGAGAACAAACATATGGATAACAAGGGGGGAAGGGGGGAGTAGGACGGATTGGGAGATTGAGATTGACATATATACATTACTATGTATAAAACAGATAACGAATGAGAACATACTGTATAGCACAGAAAACTCTGCTCAGTGCTCTCTGGTGACCTAAATGGGAAGGATATCTAAAGAAGAGTGGATATATGTATGAATAACTGATTCACTTTGTATAACTGATCCACTTTGTACAGCAGAAAATAACACAACATTGTAAAGCAGCTATACTCCAATAAAAAAAAAAAAGAAATTGAAGATGACATAAACAGATGGCAAGATATACCATCTTTGTGGACTGGAGGAATTAATATTGTTAAAATTACCATACTATCCAAGGCCATCTGCAGATTCAATGCAACCCCTATCAAAATACCAATGGCATTCTTCACAGAATTAGAACAAATAATTCTGAAAATTTGTGTGGAAAACTAAAAGACCCTAAATAGTCAACACAATTTTGAGAAAGAACAAAGCTAGAGGTATCATGCTCCCTGATTTCAGGCTATATTACAAAGCTAAAGTAATCAAAACAGTACAGTAGTGGCACAAAAAGAGACACATAGATCAATGAATAGAGAGCCCAGAAATAAACTCATGTACTTAAGGGCAATTAATCTATGACAAAGGAGGAAGAATATACAATGGGAAAAGACAGCCTCTTCAATAAATGGTGTTGGGAAAACTGGACAGCTACATGCAAAAGAACAAAACTGGACTACTCTCTCACACCATACACGAGAATAAATTCAAATGGATTAAAGACTCAAATGTAAGGCCTGAAACTATAAAACTCCTAGAAGAAAATAGGCAGTAAAGCTCTTTGACATCAGTCTCAGTAGTATTTTTTTGGATCTGTGTCCTCAGCCAAAGAAAACAAAAGCAAAAATAAACAAATGGGACTACTTCAAGCTTAAAAGCTCTTGCACAGTGAAAGAAACTATCAACAAACAAAAAGGCTGACTAATGAATGGGAGAAGATATTTGCAAACAATATATCCAATAAGGGGTTCATATCCAAAATATATAAGAACTCATACCATTCAATACCAAAAAACAAACAACCCAATTAAAAAATGGGCAGATGCTCTGAATGGACATTTTTCCAAAGAAGACAAATGGCCACCAAGCACATGAAAAGATGCTCAACATCACTAATCATCAGGGAAATACAAACCAAACCCTCAATGGGATATCACCTCACATTTGTCATCAAAAAGAATGGCTGTCATCAAAAAGACAACAAATAATAAGTGTTGGCGAGGATGTGAAGAAAAGGGATCCCTCATGTACTATTGGTAGAAATGTAAACTGGTGCAGCCACTATGGAAAACCGTACGGAGATTCCTCAAGAATTAAAAATAGAACTAATGTATGACCCAGCAATTCCACTTCTGGGTACTTACCCAAAGCAAACAAAAACACTAATTAGAAAAAAAATATATGCACCCCCTAGATTCATTGCAGCATTATTTACCATAGCCATAACATGGAAGCAACCCAAGTGCCAATCAATAAATTAATATATGGAGAAAACGTGGTATATACATATACAGTGGAATATTTATCTATTTATCTATTTATTTATTTATTTTTGGCTGTGTTTTGGCTCTAGTTGCGGTGAGCAGGGCTACTCTTTGTTGTGGTGCGCAGTCTTCTCATTGCAGTGGCTTGTCTTTGCTACGGAGCATGGGCTTGAGGCACGTGGCCTTCAGTAATTGTGGCTCACAGGCTCTAGAGCACAGTCTCAGTAGTTGTTGTGCATGGGCTTAGTTGCTCCATGGCATGTGGGATCTTCCCAGACCAGGGCTCAAACCTGTGTCCCCTGCAACTATATGGATGGACCTAGAGGGTATTATGCTAAGTGAAATAAGTCACACAGAAAGACAAATAATGTGTGATTTTGCTTATATGTGGAATCTAAAAAATAACTGGACAGCTACATGCAAAAGAACAAAACTGGACTAAACAATGAACAACCAAAACAAAACAGAAACAGAGTTATAGACACAGAGAACAAACAAGTAGTTTACAGAGGGGAGGGAGTGGAAGGAAGAAAGAAATAGGTGAGGGAGATTAAGAGGTCGAAACTTTCAGTAACAAAATAAATGAGTCACAGTTATGAGATGTACAGAGTGGGGAATATAGCCAATAACTAGGTAATATCTTTGTATGGTGACATATTGTAACTACACTTATCATGGTGACCATTTTGAAATCTATAGAAATATCAAATCACTATGTTGCATGACAGGAACTAACATAGTGCTGTGGTTCAATTATACTTCAAAAACAAACAAACCAACATACCACCAAACTCATAGAAACTCATAGAAAAGATATCAGATTTGTGGTTACCAAAGGCAGGGGTTGGGGGAGGGGGAATTGGATGAAGGTGGTCAAAATGTACAAACTGCCAGTTATAAGATAACTAAGTACTAGGATGTAATGTATAATATATATATGATGTATATGATGTATAATATGATGGCTATAACTAACACTGCTACATGTTATATACGAAAGTTGTTAGCGAGCAAATCCTGAGATCTCAACACAAAAGGAAAAAAATTTTTTTACTTCATTCATTTTGTATTTATATGGGATGATGGATGTTCACTAAACGTATTGTGGTCATCATTTCATGATGTATATAAGTTGAATCATTACTCTATACACCTTAAACTTATACAGTGCCTTATGTCAAATATATCTCAATAAAAGTGGAATAAAAATGAACATTTAAAAAATATTATCATACCTAATAAAATTATTAATAACTCTCAGACCAAACTCCAATTTCCCTCGTTGTCTTAAAAATTCACTTTACATGGGACTTCCCTGGTGGTGCAGTGGTTAAGAATCCACCTGCCAATTCAGGGGACACGGGTTCAAGCCCAGGTCCGGGAAAGTCCCACATGCTGCGGAGCAACTTAGCCCATGCACCATAACTACTGAGCCTGTGCTCTACAGCCCGTGAGCCACAACTACTGAGCCTGCGTGCTGCAACTAATGAAGCCCACACGCCTAGAGCCCGTGCTCCGCAACAAGAGAAGCCACCGCAATGAGAAGCCCGCGCACCGCAACGAAGAGTAGCCCCCACCTGCCGCAACTAGAGAAAGCCCGCACACAGCAACAAAGACCCTACACAGCCAAAAATAAATAAATTAATTAAATAAATAAGAATTCTCTTTACAGCTCGTTTGTTTGAATCAGGGTGCAAACAAGTTCAATACATCTCTCTTAGTTGTTATGTCTCTTGAGTTTCTTTTAATCCAAAGGAGACACACACACACACACACACACACACACACACTCACACTCATGCTCACCACTTCTCCCTTTGATTTTTTTCCCTCTGATTTGCAGAAACCACATTGTAGTCCTGTCGAATGCCCCAAATCCCAAATACGTGCATTTGTTCCCCTGCAGTGTCATGAAATCGTTCTTCTTTCAGCCATATTTTCTGTAATTGGAAGGTAGCCCTAGAAGGTGGATTCATTAGATTCACTTTCAGCTTTTTTGTCAAGAATATTTCCAAGATGAACTGTATTTCCTAAAGCATTATGTCTGGTGGCCCCACTTACAGTGACATTCAGAGAGTAACCATTCCCCATCCCCATGGTTAGTAAGGAGTACAGGTGGCATTAAAGCCATGCAGACTGACTTGAAAGCCCAGATTCTAGTCACTACACCTACAACACTACTTCCACATTTAGCTTATGAAGTGGTAGAAAGGCTGGATTAAGTGTCTGTAAGCCTTGGGCTCTATACTTCACTTTTCTACATACAAATGCTTAGGGAACTCTCTGGACCAAGTTTCCTCGTCTGCAAAACAGTTACAAAAACAACTCATTGCGGGACAATGAAATGAACAGTCACTATAAACTGAGAAGAACTGATTCTGTAAGAGCCCACCTAAATTTAAGGCAGGCTTTAACTAGTCTATATTTTTCTATGCAAAATCAATTTTAAATTTCGTTTATTGATATTAGCTACTAAATCTCTTTGAATGTAGACTTGGGGATCTCCAGGGAAATTATTTTGCTTTTCTTGAGGTCAAAATGGAAGTAGGGATAAAGCTGTCACTAAAATTATTTTGCCTCTAAGGATAATACAGAAAATATTCCAGAATTCAGAGGATTATCAGTGTTGTTTCAGGATCATGATCAATCAGCCCCACACCTACAGGAAACCCACCCTACAGCAACTTGGCACAAATGAGGAAGAAAAAATGTTCTCTGACGTAAAAGCAAACTCCAGATGTGCGCAGCAGGTTGAGAAATTGTAAGAAGTTCAAATGGAGAGAGACCTTCAAGATGGCGGAGGAGTAAGATGCGGAGATCACCTTCCTCCCCACAGATACATCAGAAATACATCTACATGTGGAACAACTACAGAACACCTACTGAACGCTAGCAGAAGACCTCAGACCTCCTAAAAGGCAAGAAAGTCCCCACATACCTGGGTTGGGCAAAAGAAAAAAAGAAAAAACAGAGACAAAAGAATAGGGATGGGACCTGCACCAGTGGGAGGGAGCTGAGAAGGAGGAAAGGTCTCCACACACTAGAAGCCCCTTCGCGGGCGGAGACTGCGGGAGGCGGAGCGGGGAGCTTCGGAGCCGCGGAGGAAAGCGCAGCCACGGGGGTGCGGAGGGCAAAGCGGAGAGATTCCCGCACAGAGGATCGGGGCCGACTGGCACTCACCAGCCCGAGAGGCTTGTGTGCTCACCCGCCGAGGCGGGCGGGGCTGCGAGCTGAGGCTCGGGCTTCAGAGGGCAGATCCCAGTGAGAGGACTGGGGTTGGAGGCGTGAACACAGCCTGAAGAGGGCTAGTGCACCACAGCTAGCCGGGAGGGAGTCCGGGAAAAGGTCTGGAGCTGCCTAAGAGGCAAGAGACCATTGTTCTGGGGTGCGCGAGGAGAGGGGATTCAGAGCACCGCCTAAATGAGCTCCAGAGACGGGCGTGAGCTGTGGCTATAAGTGCGGACCCCAGAGACGGGCATGAGACGCTAAGGCTGCTGCTGCCGCCACCAAGAAGCCTGTGTGCGAGCACAGGTCACTATCCACACCCCG
>NW_006795975.1:1476074-1538686 GCF_000442215.2 Lipotes vexillifer | reverse complement strand
AGTCAGCGGCTCCTTTAACCCCATCCTGTCTGAGTGAAAAACAGATGCCCTCAGGCGACCTACACGCAGAAGCGGGTCCAAATACAAGCTGAACCCCGGGAGCTGTGCGAACAAAGAAGAGAAAGGGAAATCTCTCCCAGCAGCCCCAGAAGCAGCGGATTAAATCTCCACAATCAACTTGATGTACCCTGCATCTGTGGAATACCTGAATAGACAACTAATCATCCCAAAACTGAGGGGGTGGACTTTGGGAGCAACGATATATATTTTCTTTGCCTTTTTCTCTTTTTGTATCTGTATGATTCTGTGCGTAATTTTGTCTGAATAGCTTTGCTTTTACCATTTGTCCTGGGGTCCTGTCTACCCATTTTTTTTCTTTTTTTTTTTTTAGTATAGTTTTTAGCACTTCTTATCATTGGTGGATTTGTTTTTTGGTTTGCTGCTCTCTTCTTTCTTTCTTTGTTTCTTTTTTGTTACTTTTTAATTTTTTATAATTATATTTTATTTTAATAACTTTATTTTATTTTTTCTTTCTTTCTTTCTTTTTTTCTCCCTTTTATTCTGAGACATGTGGACAACAGGATGTTGTTGCTCCGAGTGCGTGTCAGGCCACTCTAAGGTGGGAGAGCCGAGTTCAGGACACTGGTCCACCAGAGACCTCCCAACTCCACATAATATCAAACGGCAAAAATCTCCCAGAGATCTCCATCTCAA
This sequence comes from Lipotes vexillifer, assembly GCF_000442215.2. Lineage (NCBI taxonomy): Eukaryota > Metazoa > Chordata > Mammalia > Artiodactyla > Lipotidae > Lipotes > Lipotes vexillifer. Next base: position 1,537,972 of record NW_006795975.1, on the reverse strand, counting down.
CGCCAAGACCCAGCTCCACTCAACAACCAGCAAGCTACAGTGCTGCACACCCTATGCCAAACAACTAGCAAGACAGGTACACAACCACGCCCACTAGAAGAAAGGCTGCCTAAAATCATGATAAAGTCACAGATACCCCAAAACACACCACTGGACGTGGACCTGTCCACCAGAAAGGCAAGATCCAGCCTCATCCACCAGAACACAGGCACTACTCCCCTCTACAAGGAAGCCTACACAACCCACTGAACCAACCTTACCCACTGGGGGCAGACACCAAAAACAGTGGGAACTACGAATCTGCAGCCTGCGAGAAGGAGACCCCAAACACAGTAAGTTAAACAAAATGGGAAGAGACAGAAATATGCAGCAGATGAAGGAGCAAGGTAAAAACCCACCAGACCAAACAAATGAAGAGTAAACAGGCAGTCTACCTGAAAAAGAATTCAGAGTAATGACAGTAAAGATGATCCAAAAACTTGGAAATAGATGGAGAAAATACAAGAAATGTTTAACAAGGACCTAGAAGAACTAAAGAACAAACAAACAGTGATGAACAACACAACCAGTGTAATTAAAAATTCTCTAGAAGGAATCAATGGCAGAAAAACTGAGGTAGAAGAACGGATAAGTGACCTGGAAGATAAAATAGTGGAAATAACTACCACAGAGCAAAATAAAGAAAAAAGAATGAAAAGAATTGAGGACAGTCTCAGAGACCTCTGGGACAACATTTAACGCACCAACATTCGAATTATAGGGGTCCCAGAAGAAGAAGACAAAAAGAAAGGGAGTGAGAAAATATTTGAAGAGATTATAGTTGAAAACTTCCCTAATATGGGAAAGGAATAGTTTCCCATATTAGGTAAACTATTAATAGTTAATCAAGTGCAAGAAGCGCAGAGAGTCCCATACAGGATAAATCCAAGGAGAAACACACCAAGACACATATTAATCAAACCATCAAAAATTAAATACAAAGATAAAAGCAGAAACTCTGAAAGCCAGAAGGGAGTGACAGGACATATTTAAAGTGATGAAAGGGAAAACCTACAACCAAGATTACTCTACCCAGCAAGGATCTCATTCAGATTCGACAGAGAAAGAAAACCTTTACAGAGAAGCAAAAGCTAAGAGAATTCAGCATCACCAAACCAGCTTTACAACAAATGCTAAAGAAACTTCTCTAGGCAGGAAACACAAGAGAAGGAAAAGACCTACAATAACAAACCCCAAACAATTAACAAAATGGTAACAGGAACATACATATCGATAATTACCTTAAATGTAAATGGATTAAATGCTCCAACCAAAAGACACAGACTGGCTAAATGGACACAAAACAAGACCCGTACATATGCCGTCTACAAGAGATCCACTTCAGACCTAGGGACACATACAGACTGAAAGTGAGGGGAAGGAAAAAAGATATTGCATGCAAATGGAAATCGAAAGAAAGCTGGAGTAGCAATTCTCCTATCACACAAAATAGACTTTAAAATAAAGACTATTACAAGAGACAAAGGAGGACACTATATAATGATCAAGGGATTGATCCAAGAAGAAGATATAACAATTGTAAATATTTATGCACCCGACATAGGAGCACCTCAATACATAAGGCAAATGCTAACAGCCATAAAAGGGGAAATCGACAGTAACACAAGCATAGTAGGGGACTTGAACACCCCACTTTCACCAATGGACAGATCATCCAAAATGAAAATGAATAAGGAAACACAAGCTTTAAATGATACATTAAACAAGATGGACTTAACTGATATTTATAGGATATTCCATCCAAAAACAACACAATACACTTACTTCTCAAGTGCTCATGGAACATTCTCCAGGATAGATCATATCTTGGGTCACAAATCAAGCCTTGGTAAATTTAAGAAAATTGAAATCATATCAAGTATCTTTTTGACCACAACACTATAAGACTAGATATCAATTACAGGAAAAAAGTCTGTAAAAAATACAACCACATGGAGGCAAAACAATACACTACTTAATAACCAAGAGATCACCGAAGAAATCAAAGAGGAAATCAAAAAATACCTAGAAACAAATGACAATGAAAACACGACAACCCAAAACCTATGGGATGCAGCAAAAGCAGTTCTAAGAGGGAAGTTTACAGCAATACAATCCTACCTTAAGAAACAAGAAACATCTCAAATAAACAACCTAGCCTTACACCTAAAGCAGTTAGAGAAAGAAGAAGAAAAACACCCCAAAGTTAGCAGAAGGAAAGAAATCATGAAGATCAGATCAGAAATAGATGAAAAAGAAAGGAAGGAAACAATAGCAAAGATCAATAAACCTATAAGCTGGTTCTTTGAGAAGATAAACAAAACTGGTAAACCATTAGCCAGACTCATCAAGAAAAAAAGGGAGAAGGCTCAAATCAATAGAATTAGAAATGAAAAACAAGAAGTAACAACTGACACTGCAGAAATACAAAGGATCATGAGAGAGTACTACAAGCAACCATATGCCAATAAAATGGAAAACCTGGAAAAAATGGACAAATTCTTAGAAAAGCACAACCAACTGAGACTGAACCAGGAAGAAATAGAAAATATAAACAGACCAATTACAAGCACTGAAATTGAAACTGTGATTAAAAATCTTCCAAAAAACAGAAGCCCAGGACCAGATAGCCTCACAGGCGAATTCTATCAAACATTTAGAGAAGAGCTAACACCCATCCTTCTCAAACTCTTCCAAAATATAGCAGAGAGAGGAACATTCCCAAACTCATTCTACGAGGCCACCATCACGCTGATACCAAAACCAGACAAAGATTTCACAGAGAAAGAAAACTACAGGCCAATATCACTGATGAACATAGAGGCAAAAATCCTCAACAAAATACTAGCAAACAAAATCCAGCAACACATTAAAAGGATCATACACCATGATCAAGTGGGGTTTATCCCAGGAATGTAAGGATTCTTCAATATAGGCAAATCTATCAATTTGATACACCATATTAACAAACTGAAGGAGAAAAACCATATGATCATCTCAATAGATGCAGAGAAAGCTTCTGACAAAATTCAACACCGATTTATGATAAAAACCCTGCAGAAAGTAGGCATAGAGGGAACTTTCCTCAACATAATAAGGGTCATATATGACAAACCCACAGCCAACATCATCCTCAATGGTGAAAACCTGAAGCCATTTCCACTAAGATCAGGAACAAGACAAGGTTGCCCACTCTCACCACTATTATTCAATATTGTTTTGGAAGTTTTAGCCACAGCAATCAGAGAAGAAAAAGAAATAAAAGGAATCCAAATCAGAAAAGAAGAAGTAAAGGTGTCACTGATTATAGATGACATGGTACTATACAGAGAGAATCCTAAAGATGCTACTGGAAAACTACTAGAGCTAATCAATGAATTTGGTAAAGTAGCAGGATACAAAATTAATGCACAGAAATCTCTGGCATTCCTATACATTAATGATGAAAAATCTGAAAGAGAAATTAAGGAAGCACTCCCATTTACCACTGCAACAAAAAGAATAAAATACCTAGGAATAAACCTACCTAAGGAGACAAAAGACCTGTATACAGAAAATTATAAGACACTGATGAAAGAAATTAAAGAGGATACAAACAGATGGAGAGATATACCATGTTCTTGGATTGGAAGAATCAACAATGTGAAAATGACTATACTGCCCAAAGCCATCTGCAGACTCAATGCAATCCCTATCAAACTACCACTTGCATTTTGCACAGAACTAGAACAAAAAATTTCACAATTTGTATGGAAACACAAAAGACCCCAAGTAGCCAAAGCAATCTTGAGATAGAAAAATGGAGCTGGAGGAATCAGGCTCCCTGACTTCAGACTATACTACAAAACTACAGTAATCAAGACAGTATGGTACTGGCACAAAAACAGAAATATAGATCAATGGAACAGGACAGAAAGCCCAGAGATAAACCCACCACATATGGGCACCTTATTTTTGATAAAGGAGGCAAGAATATACAATGGAGAAAAGACAGCCTCTTCAATAAGTGGTGCTGGGAAAACTGGACAGCTACATGTAAAAGAATGAAATTAGAACACTCCCTAACACCATACACAAAAATAAACTCAAAATGTATTACAGACCTAATGTAAGGCCAGACACTATAAAACTCTCAGAGGAAAACACAGGCAGAACACTCTATGACATAAATCACAGCAAGTTCCTTTTTGACCCACCTTCTAGAGAAATGGAAACAAAACCAAAAATAAACAAATGGGACCTAATGAAACTTCAAAGCTTTTGCACAGCAAAGGAAACCATAAACAGGACCAAAAGACAACCCTCAGAATAGGAGAAAATATTTGCAAATGAAGCAACTGACAAAGGATTATCTCCAAAATTTCCAAGCAGTTCATGCAGCTCAATATCTAAAGAACAAAACAATCCAATCCAAAAATGGGCAGAAGACCAAAATAGACATTTCTCCAAAGAAGATATACAGAGTGCCAACAAACACCTGAAAGGATGCTCAACATCACTAATCATTAGAGAAATGCAAATCAAAACATCACTAATCATTAGAGAAATGCAAATCAAAACTACAATGCAAATCAAAACTATCACCTCACACCAGTCAGAGTGGCCATCATCAAAAAACGTACAAACAGTAAATGCTGGAGAGGGTGTGGAGAAAAGGGAACCCTCTCGCACTGTTGTTGGGAATGTTAATTGATACAGCCACTATGGAGAACAGTATGGAGGTTCCTTAAAAAACTAAAAATACAACTACCATACGACCCAGCAATCCCGCTACTGGGCATATACCCTGAGAAAACCATAACTGAAAAAGATTCATGTACCACAATGTTAATTACAGCTCTATTTACAATAGCCAGGACATGGAAGCAATCTAAGTGTCCACTGACAGATGAATGGATGAAGAAGATGTGGCACATATATACAATGGAATATTACTTAGCCATAAAAAGAAACAAAATTGAGTTATTTGTAGTGAGGTGGATTGATCTAGAGTCTGTCATACAGAGTGAAGTCAGAAAGAGAAAAACAAATACCGTTTCCTAACACACATATATGGAATCTGAAAAAAAAAAAAAGGTTCTTCAGAACCTAGGGGCAGGACAGGAATAAAGACGCAGACGTAGAGAATGGACTTGAGGACACGGGGAGGGGGAAGGGTAAGCTGGGACGAAGTGAGAGAGTGGCATGGACATTTATACACTACCAAACGTAAAATAGATAGCTAGTGGGAAGCAGCCACATAGCACAGGGAGATCAGCTTGGTGCTCTGTGACCACCTAGAGGGGTGGGATAGGGAGGGTGAGAGGGAGGGAGACGCAAGAGGGAAGAGATATGGGAACATATGTATATGTATAGCTGATTCACTTTGTTATAAAGCAGAAACTAACACACCACTGTCAAGCAGTTATACTCCAAAAAAGATGTTAAAAAAAAAAAAAAGAAGTTCAAATATCTTGGAGCCAGTATCTTTAGAAAAACACTTAGATGGAAGGCCTGAACTGTGGCTTCTCGTAACAGAGTTAAGCTAAGCCAAACAGAAACCCAAGTATCTGACAGTGGATCTAAGTCTACATGTCTTCCTTTATTTCTTTCCCAATTTCTGCCTTATTCAGAAATAAATGAGCAGCTCTAAAATAAATCATAAAAGGAAAATAAAATAAAGGTTCATTTTTCATGGTCCTCAGGATGGAACACAGAAATACGTGGGCTGGTTTTGGCCTGAGTGTAATGGAGAGATGGGTTTACTTATCCCTAAGTCTTAATTTTGTCTGCCCATCTAATTGTGCTTTATTAATAGATGTTGTCCTAGCCTGCATTATCCCAGAGGCAGAATCCAAGCCAAGAATTTAGGTGCAAGTTATTTATTCAGAAAATTCTCCCAGGAGAAACCTGTAAGAGAGTGGGGAAAACAAGCTGCCTACAATCTCACAAAACTGGGAGATAAAACTTAGAATTCACAGCTGTTGAGTACATGTCCCCAGATTTAATTAGTACCACTAAAGGATTAGACCCTGAAAGTAAAATGGAGCTTAAATAGACAAGGCCTTTACAAACACCAAAATCCAACCTCAAATCAACTAATGACTGAAAACAATGTATACCACTATATTAACTGCCTGGCAAAAACTGGAAAAAAAACAAAAAACAAAACAGAACACCTTTTGACAAAGATAACACCTCTCAAGCAGCTATTACTTTTAGTATATAATATCTGGCAATTAATTGAAAATTTTCACGTATGCCAACACGCAGGCCCACGAGAAAAATATAGACAATACAAACAGACCAACAGATGATCCAGATATCAGAGCTATCAGACACGGACCCTCAAATAAAAATAAAAATACATCTGAGTATTACATCAGAGACATCTGTTTCACTCCATCCACCCTTGAATCCTGCATTCCAAAGAAATATTTCACACACTTTCAACTCCTCTAACATTTACTTCCACTTTCGCAAATGACAAGCTCACGTTGCCATCTCTGAATTCATACGTTTTAGTTATTATCTATCGACTTCCTATTGCGGTTGATAAGATTTTAGCTCTCTTTCCACTTTCCCGCCTTGCAAATCTCCCTTACATACCTCATTCCTTCCCCTCCTCTCACAGAACAGTTACAATGAATAAATGGTGAAATCACCATTCAGGGTTTATTTTATTAGGGCTATACGAATACTGATTTCTACTGAGCCATTTATTGTTCAGTAGCTCCTTTCATGTACAACTTATAGTTTTCCAGCAGTTAATAATTGACTCATATTTCATTTTTACATTCTCTATATACCTATCATTAATTCTCCCTTAAGTTCCCCATTAAATTTATAAAACGCAGCAACAAAGACCCAATGCAGCCAAAAATAAATAAATAAATTTTTTTAAAATTTTTTTTAAAAATTAAAAAAAAAAAATTTTTTTTTTAAAGGGATCTTGCCCTAAAGGGTGGCTTTCCAGGCCAAAGGGGCCCAGAAATCCGAGGCTGGAGAATGCAGCACAAAGGCAGAAGCCAAGATGGAATCAGCAGCTCCCGATGGAGAAGCACCCTTCACATCACAGGCTAACAGAGGGGCCCAGAATGGGTTTTGCAAGAGCCCACAGAACGCCCACAAGAAAAAGAGCCATATATAAACATCTGTCCACCCAGGAAGCGTGAAGCCATCTCACGCCAGCACATGTTCCTTTACTTCTCCGTTCCACCCCCCTCCATTCTGGTGAAGTCAGAACAGCAGCTGGCAAGTCCAGGAGGAGGGAAGTGAGGAAAGGAGAAGCTGATCATAACCCCGACTGAATGGCACACGGCCCTACTAGAGCCGGCCCTCCCGTGCTGATAACTAGGATGTTCTCATTTCTGTATCAAAACTGTGCTTTGTAACTTAGGGCTTTCTATTACCTAAGAATGAGTAAAAGAGTTATGGACCTCCCTTACCCATGGCAGGGGATGGATACCCCTTCAGAAGGGGTCAAAAGAAACAGTAAGTGATAAAAAATAAGTCTTGGGTTTATATGCTACATGTGTGGCCCATTCAACATATCAGTTAACAAAAGTGGGGAAGTAAAGATAAGTGGCTGAGCTCAGGAGTGAAAAAGAGAAAAAGATTATGGAAGTGAGTTTGCATCTTAGAAGAGAGACTGAGACCAATGAGCAGGGTCATCTGCTCAGAAGTGGAAGTTGGTGCTGAGGAGTCATAGGTCTTGGAGGGAGAAGAGAGAGAGAAGAGGGTCAGGACAAAAGTCTGATTGATAATATTACAGAGAACAGGAAAGGCCTGGGAAAGCCACTGGGCACGATGCACCATGACATCAAGAAGATGTTGATGGCTCAGGCAGCAGGAAGTCAGGACACTGAACAACTCTGGTTCAGTGATTCAGGGCTGAGCTGCAGAGAGGGGTCCTCAGTGCCAGCCTGGGGTTAGACGGACTGGCCTTTGTTTCTGACCTAGCATGGGGGGAGTCACTTCCCTACTTGCGCTCGATTGTGTTAAAGGAGGGTCATGGATGGCAGGCAGGATGCAGCATGAGCTGAGGATGTGCATCGTTGGGTAAAACCCTTTAACTGTCCCACGAGGAAGGTACAGTCCAGCTGCTGCGGCTTCTGCTGCTGCTTCTACTTGGAATGAGGAAAAGAGCACAGAAGAGCCATGGACACCCCAGCTCAGGAGCCGAGAGCACCGGCCCACACTTCCCTCACTCTGGCTGTGGTTGGCAACTTTGGACAAGTCAGAGGACTCTTTGCTTTACCCCTGCTTCTCCATCTATGCAAGTGTGTGTAGCTTTCTCTAAAATAAATGCTGTACACCCTTGCTGCTCTGAGTGGGCTCCACAGACAGTAGCATCAGCCTCGTTGGGAGTCTGTGGGAAATGTAGACTCTTACCCCCTACCCCAGACCTCCAGCCCTGGACTCTGCACTTTTTTTTTTTTTTTTTTTGCGGTACGCAGGCCTCTCACTGCTGTGGCCTCTCCCGTTGCGGAGCACAGGCTCCGGACGTGCAGGCTCAGCGGCCATGGCTCACGGGCCCAGCCGCTCTGCGGCACGTGGGATCCTCCCGAACCGGGTCACGAACCCACGTCCCCAGCATCGGCAGGCAGAATCTCAACCACTGTGCCACCAGGGAAACCCTGGACTCTGCATTTTAACTGGAGGCCCAGGTGACTGCTGAGCACGCTGGGGTCTGAGATGCTGCTCTATTCTCCCAAGCCTCTGTGACTGCATTAGGCATCTTGAGAAGGATACCCCAAAACACGCCTGAAAAGACCATCTCTAAATGGTCAGAACTTGCGGAGCGGATCAGGATGGGATGTGGGAGAAGACCCTTAAAATATTTCATTTGTTCAGATGTAATAAGTCACTTTAAGGAAAAAAAAAGAAGAGGTTGATGGAAGACTGCTGGACCAGCAGTTTCCCCTGAGCACGGGAATGGTCATTTGTGGGACCACCAACCCATGTGGTCTCATGTCTCTTTCCAGCAAAGCAGTAACGGAGGCAGCCAGGCCTAAGCACTGTGACATCAGTGAAACAGCCGATGTGGTACAGTGGTAGGAAAGGTCATGGGCTAGTAAAGCAGGAAAGGATCAAAGAATTAAAGGTGAAGGAGTCACAATGAGGACACAAAGGAAAACCAGCAGAAGTGAGGGTGTGAGAGAAGTGAAAAATAGGCAACTTAAGTTTTAAATCCTGGGAGTAAATCCATTTCAAGTGATGATGAGATAGGCCTGGAGAGTATAGGGACACAGAATATAAAACTGAAGCTTCGTGGGTGAAAAAGAGCCACCAAAACGAATGCCAAAATCGCCAACGTTATGTCAGGAGGTGGGGCAAGGAGAAAGATCATTTTTGGTTTGTAAACTGGCTTCTTGTACACGGAGGGCAGGGGGAGACCAAAGAAAGAGGCAGACACTCCAGATGGGCAGGTGGCAGGTGTAATAAGCAAGGGAACTTACAAAGGGGCTTGTCTTGGGCACCACAAGATGAGTTAGATCTCTGCACTCCCCCACCAGAAACTTAAAAGTACATATAGCAACCTCTCTATATATGAATGCATATTAACAACCCTGCATTTTTACTCCCCTCCCCCGTGTTCACCATTTTGACATCATATTTCACATCTTTTTGTTTTGTGTATCCCTTAACTACTTATTGCGGCTATAGATGACTTTACTTTTATCTTTTAACCTTCTTACTAGCTTTAAACATAGCTGATTTACTACCTTTCCTGTGTATTTGCCTTTACCAATGAGATTTTTCCTTTCACAATTTTCATGTTTCTAGTTGTAGCCTTTTCTTTTTCAGAGAAGTCCCTTGAACATTTCTTGTAAAGCTAGTTTGGTGGTGCTGAACTCTTTTAACTTTTGCTTGTCTATAAACCTTTTGAGCTCTCCATCAAATCTGAAAGCAAGCCTTGCTGGGTGCAGTACTCTTGGTTGCAGGTTTTTCCCTTTTAATCACATTAAACATCTCATGCCACTCCCTTCTGGCTTGCAGAGTTTCTGCTGAAGTCAGCTGATTGCCTTATGGGAGTTCCTTTGCACGTAACCTGTTGCTTTTCCCTTGCTCCCCTTTAATATTCTCTCTTTAATTTTTGCCATTTTAACTACAGCGAGTCTTGGTGAGATCCTGTTTGGAACTCTCTGTGCTTCTTGGACCCGGATGTCTGTTTCCTTTCCCAGGTTTACAGCTATTATGTCTCCAAATATGTTCTCTGTCCCTCTCTCTCACTCCTCTCCTTCTGGGAATGTTATATTGGGAATGTTAACATAATGAGAATGTTAGTGCACTTGATGTGGTCTCTAAAACTGCTCTCATTTCTTTTTCTTCTCTCTGTCCTGCTTCAGTGATCTCCGCTACTCTGTCTTCCAGTTCACTCATCTATTCCTCTGTATCATCTAACCTACTGTTGATTTCTTCTAGTATATTTTTTCTTTCAGTTATTGTGTTCTTCATCTCTGTTTGGTTCTTCTATTTCCTAACTCTTTGTTAAAAGCTTCTAACTTTTCACTCTGCTCATCCAGTTGTCACCAGAGTTTTTGAACATCTTTATGATCATTACCTCACACTCTTTATTGCGTAGAGACTACCTATCTCCACATCACTTAGTTCTCGTGGGGTTTTATCTTCTTCCTTCACTTGAAACATATTTTTCTGTTGCTTTGCTTTGCCTGATTTGCTGGTTTTATTTCCATGTGTTTAGTAGGTGGGTCACATTGCCCAACCTTGGAGAAGTGGTGTTCTGTAGGAGACACCGCAGCAGCATGCCCCTCTGGTCACAAGAGCTATAAGCTCCAGGGCTGCCCCTATGTGGACCGCATGGGTCCTTCTGTTGTGGCAGGCTGACTTCTGTGGGCAGTCCAGTAGGCATGGCTGGTGCCCAGTCGGGTTGTTTGCCAGGCCCTGCCTTGTGCAGAGGCTGCCAGGTGCTGGTGGGCAGGGCCGGGTCACGAGGTGGCTGGCTGCAGAACCCCGGGCAGTCCCAAGGCTAATGCTGACCCACTGCGGGGCAGAGCTGGGTTCTCAGGTGGGTGGCTGTAGCATCTGGGGTGTCCCAAAGCTGGTGCTGGCCTGCTGGTGAGTGGAGCTGGATCCTGGGATGGCTGGCGGGGGTGTCCAAGGTGTCTCAGAGCTAGTGTAGGCCTGCTGGTGGACAAGGCCAGGGCGCAGTGGGGCACAGGGCTAGTACAGGCTCACTGGTGGGTGGGTGGGGCTGGGGGCTGGGGGCTGGGGTCTCTGGCTGCAGGGCCTTGGGGGTTGGCACACTGATGGGTGGGGGCAGATCCTGGGGCCGTGGCTAAGGGGTCCAAGGTGTATTGCAGCTGGTGCTGGCCTGCTGGTGGACAGGGCCAGGACCCATAGGGTTCTGGGGCTGGTGCCTGCTGGATGGTGGGTGGGCTGGGTCCTGACACAGCAGGCTACAGGGCTGTGGTGGTCCTGGGAGGTCCTGGGACCGATGCTCGCCCTCTGGTGGGTGAAGCCAGGTCCTGGGGCTAGCGCTGCAGGGCCCAGAGGTCCCAGAGCTGGTGTCAGCCCACTGGTGGCCAAGGCTCAGGCGGTCCCAGGGCTAGTACTGGTGCACTGGTGGACGAGGCCAGGTCCTTGGCCCTCTAGTGGACAGGGCCAGGTCCTGGGGCAGCTGTGGGCTCAGTGGATCTTAAGGCAGCAGGCCTGCTGGTGGGTGGGTCTGTGTCCCTACCCACCCATGAGGTGTCCCAGGACCAGTGCTGGCAGTTTGGTGATCAGGGCCGGGCCCCTGTGTTAATGAGCTGGAGGGAGGATTCCACAATGGCACCTGCCAGCACCAGTGTCCACGTGGTAGAATGAACTCCCCCAAATGGCTGCCTCCAGTGTCTGTATCCCCAGGGGGAGTCCCAGATGCCTCCTGACCCTCCAAGAGGCTCTCCAAGATCAGCATGTGGGTCTGATCCAGGCTCCTTTCAAATTATTGCTTCTGCCCTGGGTCCTGGAGTGTGTGAGATTTTGTGTGTGCCCTTTAAGAGTGGAGTCTCTGTTTCCCACAGTCCTCTGGCTCTCCCAGAAGTAAACCCCACTGGCCTTAAAGCCAAACGTTCTGGGGGCTCATCTTCCTGGTGCAGGACCCTCGGGCTGTGGAGCCCAATGTGGGGCTCAGACCCCTCACTCCTTGGGGAGAACCTCCGCAATTATAATTATCCTCCCGTTTGTGGGTCACCTGCCCAAGGGTGTGGGTGCCATGTCTCCAGCCCTCCTACCTGTCTCGTTGCGGTTCCTTCTTTGTATCTTTAGTGGGAGAGGATCTCTTCAGCTGCTCTTCCAGTCTTTCTCATCAACAGTTGCTCTGTCAATAGCTGTGTGCCCACAGGAGGAAGTGAGCTGCTGTGCTGTGTTGGCCACTCCTCTTAATCCATTTTTTAAAGATCATCTAAAAGGGCAGATAATCTCCGACAATGTGTGGACAGACCAAAACTCTAAGCATTTTTGGTCATGGCAAATTAAGACCATTGAAAGAATGCACAGTTTTGACCCCCTATGGGTTTCACATTTCAGACGATTCTTAGTGATTTATCACTGTTCATCTCAGAGGCTAAATTGATCATTTATCGGGTTCCTCCTACGTGCCAGGCACCGTGGACACAAAGGCAAATAAACCTTAAGAAGAAAGGATTGAGCTCCTTGAGTCCGACAGGGACTTGAGTCCGGGCTGAAGTTGTCAGACTCGGCAAATAAAAATAACACGAGGCCCAGTTAAATTTGAACTCAGGTAAACAAAAGAAAAAAACTCAGTATAAGTATGTCCCAAATATCGCATGGAACATTTATACTTAAAAGTATTCACTGTCTGTCTGAAATTCAAATTTAACTGGGCCCCCCGTGGGGTTTTTTGGTTGTTTTGGAAAGCAACCCTAATCCAGGTTTTCCTCTGGTCTGCAAGAAAAGGGCGTTAGCCCAGAGACCATCTTCAAAGCAGGCAGTAGAAGGAACAACCACAAACTGTTATTTTGTTATTCTGCTTATTTTGTCAACTCTTCATTTGTTTCCGTCAGAAGACAGAAACTGCTCATCCTAACTAACCCTTCATCAGGTAGCCTCACTAGCCATCTGGCCACATAGCACACCGCCCTTTATTTTTAGAGCAGTTTTACGTTCACAGCGAAAGTGAGAAGGTACAGATTTCCCATATAATACCTTCTGCCCCTTCCCACCAAATCACCTCCCTATTATCAACAACCCTCACCAAAATGACACATTTGTTACAAGTGATGAACATACACAAACACACCATTATCACCCAAGGTCCAAGTTTACATTACAGATCACTCTTGGTGGTGTACATTCTATGGATTTGGACAGATGTATAATGACACATATCCACCATTATAGTGTCATACAGAGCAGTTCTGCCGCCCTAAAAATCCCCTGTGCTCCACCTGTTCATCTCTCCCCACCCCTCCAACCCCTGGCAACCACTGATCTTTTTACTGTCTCCATAGTTCTGCCTTTTCCAGAGTGTCATACAGTGGGAATCATGTAGCACGTAGCCTTTTCCTATTGGCTTCTCTCCCTTAGTAACATGCATTTAAGTTTCTTCCATGTCTTTTCCTGGCCTGATAACTTGTTTCTTTTCAGCAATGAATAATACTCCATTGTCTGGATGAACCACAGTTCATGTATCCATTCACCCCTGGAAGGGTATCTTGGTTGCTTCCAAGTTTTGGCAACTATAAATAAAGCTGCTATAAACATTCATGTGCAGGTTTATGCATGGACGTAAGGTTTCAACTCCTTTGTATAAACGCCAAGGAGCACCATTGTTGGATCATATGGTAAGAGTATGCTTGGTTTTGTAACCAAAGAAACTGCCAAAGTGTCACGCAAAGTGGCTGCGCCATGTTGCATTCCCACCAGCCGTGATGAGGGTTCCCGTTGCTTCACATCCTCGCCAGCACTGGGTGTTGTCAGTGTTCTGGATTTTGGCCATTCTAATAGGTGTGTAGGGGTATCTCACTGTTGTTTCACACTATTCTTTTTCATACAACTACGGTGGTATTCGTTTAGGGTAAAAGCTAATCTGTCATTATAACAATAGGGGACAAAGACTGGCAAGACCATCCTCCATGGAAAACTTCCATCTCTAGGTCCAAGGTATCTGCTCAAATTGCTACCATTTACCTGCTAGTGGGAAGGAGCGGGGGAAAGATATAGGGCAACTAGTCTTCATTTTAAGGACAGGACATGGAAGTGACACCCATCACTTTTATTAGCCTGAACCGACTCACATGACCACTCCTAGCTGCGTGGGAGGCTGGGAACTGTATCGATAGTTTATAGCCACATACCCTGCTACTATTCTAGGGGACTGCACTGCTAAAAGGAGCAGAGTGGATGGGGAGGGGGCAGTCAGAAGTCTGTCAGAACTTATCACTTGGCCATCAGGTATTACGTGTGCAATTATTAATCTCATGGCTCTGCTCTCCCACCTGGATTGTAAGCTCCATGTGGGCAAAGGTGTCTAAGTCGCTCGTCACTCTGTTTCCAGGGGCCCAGGACACTATCCACAAGTATTTATTAAATATTAGAAGTGAGGAGAAGACTGAGGAAGAAAAGGAGAATTACCGCCCTCCAGCGAAGACCCACACCCTGGGGCAGGTGGCCCACAAACGGGAGGATAATCATAGCTGTGTGCCTCCTGCAGCAGGCGCTCTGTAGGGCCCTCCCCTGGGGTCTTCTCACTGACTGTCAAGCTCTGTTCTCGTCACCTCTCAGCCTGGGCCTGCCTGTCTCTGGGCCCTCTGCTCTCAGCCAGGCAGGCCCCCGAACACGCTCTGTGGTTCTATCTGTCCATGTGTCCACACGGGCACTTGGCATAGTTCACATCGGACAGGCCAATGTTCAGCTGACACCCCTGCTGCAGGGTCCTCCCCTATAATTACCACATCTGCTTCACATGTACCCACCCACCTCAGGGAAGCCACTGTAACCTCCCCTCCCCTCCCCTAGTATCACACAAGATCCTACTTTTGTCTTGGGCTACTTGAGTGATAGAGGCCAGATTCCATCTCTGGATAAGGGACTGAGCAGCTCTCTACCTCAGGGCAAAGGACCACATCCTCAAATGAATGCTCCTTGCTTCAAATGGACTGACAAGATACCCAAGCTGGCACTTCATGTGTTGGCATTCTAGACTCGGTGGAATTATCCAGTCGCCTAGAATAGCTGCAATGATTGAGATCTGAGACAACATTTGAGTCTTTAAAACACTGTGCAACTCTGGGCTTCCCTGGTGGAGCAGTGGTTGAGAGTCCGCCTGCCGATGCAGGGGACTCGGGTTCGTGCCCCGGTCCGGGAAGATCCCACATGCCATGGAGCAGCTGGGCCTGTGAGCCATGGCCACTGAGCCTGCGCGTCCGGAGCCTGTGCTCCGCAACGGGAGAGGCCACAACAGTGAGAGGCCCGCGTACCGCAAAAAAAAGAAAAAAAAACAAAGTAAAACACTGTGCAACTCAACACAGACAGTAAACGTTTGGAGACAGACAGTTTTAGGTTCATGTACCACTCAACCTCTTACTAGCTGTGCAACCTAGGGCAAATGACTTAACCTCTCTGAACCTCAATTTCCTATCTGTAAAACATGAACAATAATAGTACCTACCTCATAGGGTTTTGTGAGGATTAAGTAAGCTATATATTGGGCTGGCTAAGAAGTTCGTTTGTGTTTTTCCCAAGATTTTACAGAAAAACCCAAACGAACTTTTTGGCCGACCCAGTATTTTATTTAATGTCTGGTTTTGATGTGAGTGTGAATTTTTTTAATGGCCACAAATTCCTTCCCACTCCTCCTGTGAAGAGGTGAAGGACATGTCTTCTCCCATTGAGGCTGGGCGGACATGTGGCCACTTCGGCCAACAAAGTGCCATGGAAGTGCCCTCCGTGGCTAGGTCAGGGAAGGCCATCCAGGTTTTGCCTCCCCTCGTGGGATGCCTGCTCTGGGAGAGGTCGGCTCCCATGCAGGGAGTCTGACTAACCCAGCTCATCATGCTGGAGAGTCCACACGTAGATGCTCCAGGGAACAACCCGGCACAGCTCTTGGTGCTCCCAGTGGACAGCCAGACGTCAGTCACGTAACGGAGCCTGCATGGACACCTAGCCCAGTAAATCCTGCAGAGGACAAGCATCTGACTGCAACCTCCGCAAGAGCCACCCAGCTGAGCCCTTTCCAGATTCCTTACCCACAAAATCATGAGCGAAGTGAAAGTTTACACCAGTTTATACCAGTTTATGAAGTGTTAGGGCAGGTTATTATATAGCACCAGCAAGCAGAACAACGAGCAACAGGAAGCGGTAGCAAATATTAATCCTGGGCTTCCCTGGTGGCGCTGCGGTTGGGGGTCCGCCTGCCGATGCAGGGGACACGGGTTCGTGCCCCGGTCCGGGAAGATCCCACATGCCACGGAGCGGCTGAGCCCGTGAGCCGTGGCTGCTGGGCCTGCGCGTCCGGGGCCTGTGCTCCGTAACAGGAGAGGCCACAACAGTGAGAGGCCCACGTACCGCAAAAAAAAAAAGAATACCGACACAGCTTCTAAATCCCATAAGCCCTAGAACCAAGCCTCCTGCTTTCCATGGTGTGAATACCCCAGGGTGTCACAGTTCAACCCATCTGGCTACACTTAGAGATCCCCCTCTTCAGAGCCTGGTTTCTTTCAGTTCTCTGCTAGGTTTCCTGTCTAACTTCTAGATC
The DNA here is from genome assembly GCF_000442215.2 of Lipotes vexillifer. NCBI lineage: Eukaryota > Metazoa > Chordata > Mammalia > Artiodactyla > Lipotidae > Lipotes > Lipotes vexillifer. Next base: position 1,521,231 of record NW_006795975.1, on the reverse strand, counting down.
AAGACAGTCTGAATAAACTTTAGATAAACACTTAAAATTATTTCCTGGAAGCTCACCAAACCAAACATGTGAATCCTCCCCCGTCTGCACAAGTGAAAACAAGTTATATAATTTCTGTTTCCCGGGGTGGAAAGGGCTATGCAAGACACAGAACACTGGGACTGCTGCCTGTCGTCTGGAATCGCATTTTAAATAAATAGACGAAGCAAACTGCACAGAAATGATGAATAATGAAATAGTAGGAGTAGAAATTAAAGAGCAATGGGAACTACAGGAGCTATTTCTGTCCCTCACTGAGAATTCCTAAGGGCTTAGGCTAGGTGTTTATTTCTCAGGGAGCGGATTATTTTTAACGGCTTTGCATATGACGCCTCCATGACACCCATTACTCCCAAACGCCTGCAACGTACTTCTCAGATCTAACCATCACTGCAGGGTCGAGGCTCACACTGAATGTGCGTGTTTTTCCTTCAGCTATTTTAAGTGTTCCATCAGCTTTCTCAATTATTTATGGAATTCCTTCTCTGATGAGGAAGTTATTTTCTGTAGAAACTGGAATTATTTTACATTCCACCTTTTTCCTCCTTTCCGCTTTCTCCACTGTCACAACACATTCCAGTCCATCCATTTAACACGGTGTCATCTGGGATGGCATTAGGATCTTCCTGAAGATGGATAATAAACAGAGGTCAAATGTGAACAGTAGGAACATCATGTCCGTGGCCATGCCTCCTCCTACTCCGTGCCCTCAGGGTATCTCGTGGCATGTTTAAGAAACGTTTTGCAGATGTGTAAGTATTTTTAGAACACGCAGGACTCTGAAATCATTGTGGCAATCACTATTTTTTTAAATGCACGCGAATATTTGGAAAATTAAAATTAGACAGTTGGTGCTGTGGTGTCCTGCTGCCCACACTTGACTGATTACCAGAACCACATAGTGATTTTGTAAAAGTGCAGACTCCTGGATTTTGCCTCAGAAAAATGGAAAAAGAGACTCTGGGAAAGGGGTTCAAGAATTCATGTGTACCCTAAAATCTTCCCAGTGATTTGATGGCCAGCCAGCTCCGAAAGCCTCACCCACCTGCATCTACGCCCTCCATAAAACGTCAAGAGGAAGGAGCTGTAAGCAAGCAGATAACAGATGAGTCACAGGACTGAGGTTCACCCAGAAAGCTGCCAGGCCTGGATAGGACTAAACAGAGCCTCCTCCTTCCACTTGTGCAACTAACAAACAAACATCTTTCAAGGATCCAGAATGAATGAATTATAAGACAGCAGGGAACAGAGGAACATGACTTATTCTCTGCCATCAAGAAACTCAGAATCTACTTATTCATTCATTCATTCATTCATTCATTCACCAAGTATTTACTCAGCACCTGCTCTGTGCTGGGTATTGCTCCAGACACTGGTGAAACAATACCTAACAGACATGGTTCCTGTCCTCCCGAGATAATGGTATTTAGCACAGGCTACTTTCCTTCTGTAGGAAGGTAAACAGGTAACACATGAGTTTGACTTTGACAACTTCATTAGGCAGTTCATTTGGCAGAAGCAAGACAGCACCTGTATGAGCCTGACAGCGAGTGTCTCCTTAAATTCTGCAGCCCAGACACTCACTTGCCTTGCCCTGGTCCCAGTCGTGAGGTTCAGAGGTGTCCCAGGTGGGATCCCAGCATGTGCAAAGGCAATAAGATGCTGAAGATAATTCAGAAAATGATGAAGAATCTAGAGCGGCTTAAGTACAGAACGCACAGGGTAGGGGAGTGGCTGGAGAGTCTGCTGTGGCTGAGGGGAGAGTCCAACTGCAGCCTACGGACAGTTGTGAAATTCTTTTCACGTCGGATGTTTTTTCTCTGTCTGTATGACTATCAGATTATCCTTTTGATTTTTTAGAAAGATCACTCTGACAGCAGCTTAAAAATGAGAGAGAGGGGGAAATCCTCGGACCAAGAAACAAAGCAGCTATTACAGTAGTGCCAGAAAAAGGTAATAAACGTTTCATTTGAAGCAATGGCCTAAATGGAAAGAAAGCCTTGGTACTCAAAGCTATAGGGATGCCGACAAGAGAGGAAAACTCTAGGGCCACCCAAGTAAAGAGTCTAACTATACCCTTCAGTGGAAACACACAAAGAGAATAACATAAACTTGCCTCTTTCATCCTTAGCGCTGCCTAAAATTTTTTAGATTTCTTAAAAAAATTCACTACCACAAACCAGCTCTCACATAGGTTTGTGGTCCAAATACACACTAATTATGTGATAAACACACACACACTCACACACACACCTCAAGTACAGAATTTAATTTAAAGTTAGCCCTGGTGGGACTTCTCTGGTGGCGCAGTGGTTAAGAATCCACCTGCCAATGCAGGGGACACGGGTTCGAGCCCTGGTCCGGGAAGATCCCACGTGCCGGGGGACAACTAAGACCGTGCACCACAACTACTAAGCTTGTGCTCTAGAGCCCACAAGCCACAACTACTGAGCCCACGTGCCACAACTACTGAAGCCTGTGCACCTAGAGCCCGTGCTTCACAACAAGAGAAGCCACCACAATGAGAAGCCCACACAGCGCAACGAAGAGTAGCCCCCGCTCTCCACAACTGGAGAAAGCCCGCATGCAGCAACGAAGACCCAATGCAGCCAAAATAAATAAATAAAAATTAATTAATTAAAAAGTAAATAAATAAAAATAATAAAGTCAGCCCTGGGGTAGCTGTACGCCAAGGTAAATGGCAGAAGCAAACACAAACCCTCACTGGAGTAACACCATCATCCCAGGCCTCAAAAAATTCTCATAGATAAAGTTCCAGGGAAAACAAACAGCTCCCAGTATAAAAGTACTAAACATGGAAAAACAACACACCACAAGTGAGAGCCAGGAAAAACAACAAACCATATAGTCAGTCCCACAAAGACTTCAGCTACTGGAACCCTACAATACAAAATGAAAAATAACAATGTTTTACATACGTAAGGAAAATGGCAACTTTGAAAATATGCACCAGGATGCACCTCACAGAGACAAAGAGAGAGAAATATAAAATAGAGGTCTGAAGGCATAGAGAATACAAAAGGGTCCAACTTATGTCCACTTGGGAGTTTCAGGTGGAAATAATAGAGGCATTGAGTGGAAGCACTAGTCAAGGAAACCATGAAGGGAATTTACAGAATTGGTGAAAGACAGCAATCGTCACATCAAGGGGTTTTTTAGAAATTCTCACTGAGACAAAGCAGTGAAGCTTCCGAACACCAAAGAAAAAGAGAAGATCATAAAAAGGGAGAAAAAAATATCATCAACTTAGGAATGGCAATTACAGTTGAACTCAGAGAAGCAAAAATGAAAGCTGACAGTGAAACAATATATTTAATGTGCATAAAGAAAATAAATGCCAGCCTAGATTTTTATACCCAAAGAAACTTCTTTCAAGAACAAGGAAGAATTAAAGTCAGTTTCTTGAAAGAATTTAGGTCAAAAACTGAAGGAGTTTACCACCAATAGTCCTTTTCAGTAAAGAAAATTCTAAAGGATGTACTTCAGGCCTAAGGAAACATATCCCTGATCAAAGATCTGAGACTCAAGAAAGACAGTGGTCAAAGATGTTAGTAAACATGTGAGGAAATCTAAACAAATATGAACTGTTTAAAACAATAATAATAATGGATAATGAGAGAAGGCAGGACAGAACTGGAATGCTGAAAAAGAATAACATATAAACTGAGAGAGGATGATGAGAATTATAATATTCTATGATCAATGTATTGTCAGGAAGAAGGCAAAAATATATACAAACTTTAGACTTTGTTAAATAGGCATGTTAAAATATAAACGGTTATGACCAAAATAATATACATAAAACATAAAACTTCTAAACAGAGAGGAAAAATGGAATGAGATAAAAGGGAACATATATCTTATACAATATGTATACACGATATATGATTTTTCCACTTTGTTCTATATCCATATAGATCTATCTATATAAATTGGGAGATTGGGATTGACATATACACACTACTATATATAAAACAGATAACTAATAAGGACCTACCGTATAGCACAGGGAACTCTACACAATATTCTGTAATAACCTATATGGGAAAAGGATCTAAAAAAGAGGGGGTATACGTATATGTATATGCATAACTGATTCACTTTGCTGTACACCTGAAACTAACACCACACCATAAATCAACTATGCTCTAAAAACTAATAATAAAATAAAATAAGGATATATAAAGAGACAGAATCAACAAACCTAAAAATCAGTCCTTTGGAAAGATACTAAAATAGACAAATGTCTGTCAGCCCCAGCCAAGAAAAAAGCAGGCATGGATTAAAAAGCACCACAGATCAATCATGTCAAGAATGAAACAGAACAGGTGTTGGCCTTGTTCTCCGCCTTTCTGGTTTTCTGTTTGCAGACTCCACCCTGCTCTCATCAGCCTCCAGCCCACAGTCTCCTTGAGACCTAACACCATGCCTTCAATTAAGTTGCAGAGTTCTAATGGAGAGATATTCGCAAGTTGATGTTGAAACTGCCAAACAGTCTGTGACTATCAAGACAATGTTGCAAGATTTGGGAATGGATGATGAAGGAGATGATGACCCAGTCCCTTTACCAAATGTTAATGCAGCAATATTAAAAAGGTCTGTCAGTGGTGCACCCACCACAAGGATGATCCGCCTCCTCCTGAGGATGGTGAGGACAAAGAAAAGTGAACAGATGATATCCCTGCTTCGGATCAACAAGTCCTGAAAGTTGACCAAGGAACACTTTTTGAGCTGATCCTGGCTGCAAACTACTTAGACATCAAAGGTTTGCTTGATGTTATCTGCAAGACGGTTGCCACTATGATCAAGAGGAAAACTCCTGAGGAGATTCGAAAGACATTCAATATCAAAAATGACTCTACGGAAGAAGAGGAAGCCCAGGTACCCAAAGAGAACCAGTGGTGTGAGGAGAAGTGAAATTTTGTGCCTGACGCTGTAACACTGTAAGACTTGCTCCAAATACTAGTTGCAATGCTCTGTTTATAATTGTTGATATTAGAAAAACAGTCGACAAATGCAGCAGCAAATCAATTTTATTAGTGGAATATTGTCCTCGTGCCATGTGTCGTTTCAGTACAGATTCCAAACCTATGGCTGAGTTTCTTCTAGTATGATCAAAAGTTTCTTTTTTCTTTGCTCTGAATAAAACTGAACTGTTGATTCTCTATAGAAAGTGGCATTTTGGGCTTTCCCTCTTTTTGTAAAGCAATTTCTGCCTAGTTTATTGTCCAGTTAACTTTAGTGACTTTTGAAAGCTGACACTGTAAATAAGACAACTTGCAAAAAAAAATTAAACACAAAGGTTACGCCAGTCTCTAAAAATGAGTTGTGGAGAATTCCCTCTTCTTCTTCTTTCTGGAAGATTTTGTGTAAAATTTCAAGGATCTATTTATTCCTCGAAATGTAAAAGAATTTGTCAAAAAAGTTTTGGAGCCTGATATTTCTTCACAAGAAGTTCTTTAAACAAACAAAAAAAAGGTTTACAGGGGTTTTAGTTCTTGCTGGATTAGTTTTGGTAAGTTTTATTTTAGTAATGTAATCATTTCGAATTTATTGGCCTAAAATTATTTATAATACATATGAAGACCCTGAGCACACCTCCTCCCGTGGACACAGCAAAGCCACAGCTACGTGTAGAACAAGCCTCCCCGAGAAGGACCTGAAGACTAGCAGGACAGCCCTTTAGGGATACTAAGAATAAACCATGTTGAGACAGGAAGGGAGGGGCAGAGACATAACCTAGTCAGGACCCACACCCCCAGAGCAGCAACCCACAAACACGAGGGGACATCACAAACTCAGAGGTTCCCCCCAAAGGATGAGGGGTTTGGGCTCCACACTGGGCACTCCAGGCCCAGGGTGCAGCACAGGGAAGACGAACCCCCATAACTGGCTTTGAAAACCAGCAGGGTTTACATCCAGGAGAGCCTGAGGGCTGTAGGAAACCAAGACTCCACTCTTAAAGGGGTTAAAAGGGTCACACATAAGCTCATCAGCACAAAGCAGCAGATTAAAAAGAGCCTGGAGCTTTAGCCATCCTGCCAAGACTGCCTCAGAAGCCCCCAACCCATGCCCAGATCAAGCTCCAGCCCTCCTGACAAGGCAGCAGCCACCACCCCACCCCCCTGCCCCCACCGCCAGCCTTGGGAAGAACCCCAGCACACACCCAGCTCCAGATCCAGCCCTCCCACCAAAGCTGCAGGTGCACACAGTCTGCATAGGGACGTGCCTACTCAAGGCCACGCCTTCAAGACGAGGAGAGGTAACTGTTTCACCTACCTTATAGAAACAGACACAGAAAACCAGGCAAAATGAGATGACAGAGTAATTTGTTCCAGAAGTAGAGTCACAGATGTAGAAAACAAACATGGTTACCAAGGGATGGGGGGCTGGGAGGGATAAACTGCAAGACTGGGATTGACATATACACACTACTATATATAAAATAGATAACTAATAAGGACCTACTGTATAGCACAGGGAACTCTACTCAACACTCTGTAATGGCCTATATGGGAAAAGAATCTAAAAAAAGTGGACATATGTATAACTGATTCACTTTGCTATACACCTGAAACTAACACAACGTTGTAAATCAACTACACTCCAATAAAAATTTTTTTTAAAAAAAGTAATTTGTTCCAAATGAAAGAACAAACTAAAACCCCAGGAGAAAATCCTAATGAAATGGTTGTAAATAATTTATCTGATAAAGAGTTCAAAGCAACAATAATAAAAATGCTCACCAGGGCTTCCCTGGTGGCGCAGTGGTTGAGAGTCCACCTGCCAATGCAGGGGACACGGGTTCATGCCCCGGTCCGGGAAGATCCCACATGCCGTGGAGTGGCTGGGCCCGTGAGCCATGGCCACTGAGCCTGCGCGTCTGGAGCCTGTGCTCCACAATGGGAGAGGCCACAACAGTGAGAGGCCCACATACCACAAAAAAAAAAAAAAAAATGCTCACCAGGAGAATATAGCAACACATTGAAAACTTCAATGAAGTGTTAGAAAATATTAAAAAGAACCAATCAGAGCTGAAAAATACAACAACTGAAATGAAAAAATACACTCTGAATAGCCAAGGCAATCTTGAGAAAGGAGAGAGCTGGAGGTATCATGCCCCCTGACTTCAGACTATACTACCAAGCTACAGTAATCAAAACAGTATGGTACTGGCACAAACACAGACACATAGATCAATGGAATGGAACAGAGAGCACAGAAATAAACCCATGTTTATTTGGTCAATGAATCTACAACAGAGGAGGCAACAATATACAATGGGGGAATGACAGCCTCTTCAATAAATGGTGTGGGAAAATTGGACAGCTACACATAAAAGAATGAAACTGGACTACCTGCCGACACCACATACAAAAATAAACTCAAAAGCAATTAAAGATTTAAATGTAAGACCTGAAACAGTAAAACTTTTAGATGAAAACATAGGTAGCATGCTCTTTGATTCAGCTTAAGCAATATTTTTTTGGATCTGTCTCCTCAGGCAAGGGAAACAAAAACACAAACAAACAAATGGGACTACATCAAACTAAAAAGCTTTTGTATAGCAAAGGAAACTATCAACAAAATGAAAAGGCAACCTACTGAATGGGTGAAAATATTTGCAAAATATATATTCAATAAGGGGTTAATATCCAAAATATACAAGAACCCAGACAACTCAACAACAAAAAAACAACAACTCGGAGCTTCCCTGGTGGCGCAGTGGTTAAGAATCCACCTGTCAATGCAGGGGAAATGGGTTAGAGCCCTGGTCCAGGAAGATCCCACATGCCACAGAGCAACTAAGCCCGTGCGCCACAACTACTGAGCCTGCACTCTAGAGCCCGTGAGCCACAGCTACTGTGCCCACGTGCCAAGAGCCTGTGCTCCGCAACAAGAGAAGCCACCGCAGTGAGAAGCCCACGCACCATGACAAAGAGCAGCCCCTGCTCTCTGCAACTAGAGAAATCCCACGCACAGCAACGAAGACCCAACGCAGCCAAAAATAAATAAATTTATTTTTAAAAAGGGGAGGCTTCCCTGGTGGTGCAGTGGTTAAGAATCTGCCTGCCAATGCAGGGGACAGGGGTTCGAGCCCTGGTGCAGGAAGATCCCCCATGCCATGGAGCAACTAAGCCCGTGCACCGCAACTATAGAGCCTGAGCTCTACAGCCCACGAGCCACAACTACTGAGCCCATGTGCCACAACCACTGAAGCCCACGTGCCTAGAGCCTGTTCTCCACAATGAAGAGTAGCCCCCACTCCCCACTACTAGAGAAAGCCCGCACACAGCAACAAGACCCAATGCAGCCAAAAATAAATTTAATTAATTAATTTTAAAAAACCTCGATTAAAAAATGGGCAGAGCATCTGAATAGCCATTTTTCCAAAGAAGACATATGAATAGCCAACAGGCACATGAAAGATCCTCAACATCACTAATCGTCAGAGAGATGCAAATCAAAACCATAATGAGCTATCACCTCACACCTGTTAGAATGGCCATCATCAAAAAGACTGCAAATACAGCACAGGGAGATTAGCTCAGTGCTTTGTGACCACCTAGAGGGGTGGAATAGGGAGAATAGGAAGGAGCCGCAAGAGGGAGGAGATATGGGGATATATGTATACGCATAGCTGATTCACTTTGTTATAGAGCAGAAACTAACACACCATTGTAAAGCAATTATACTCCAATAGAGATGTTAAAAAAATAAAACACACACACACACAAAGACTACAAATAACAAGTGCTGGTGAGGATATGGAGAAAAGGGAGCCCTCATACACTGTTGGTGGGAATGTACATTGAATGCAGCCACTATGGAAAACAGTATGGAGGTTCCTCAAAAAATTAAAAATAGAACCACCATACAATCCAGCATTTCCACTTTTGGGTTTTTATAAAGAAAATGAAAACACTAATTTGAAAATATATATACACCTTAATGTTCACTGCAGCATTATTTACAATAGTCAAGATATGGAAGTAACCTAAGCGTCCATCAATAGATAAATGGATAAAGAAGATATGTTATATACACATATATGAAATCTGCCATTTGTGACAACATGGATGAACCTAGAGGGTATTATGCTAAGTGAAATAAGTCAGAAAGAGAAAGACAAATACTGTATGTTTTCACTTATATGTAGAACCTAAAAAACAAAAGAAATATAACAAAACAGAGACATATTCATAGATACAGTGAACTAGTAGTTGCTGAGGTAAGGAGTTGGGGGGATAGGTGAAATAGTTGAGGGGATTAAGAGGTACAAACTGCCAGTTATAAAATAAACGTCACGAGGATATAATGTACAGCACAGAGAAAATACTCAATAATAACTTTGTATGGGGCATAATACATAAAAATATCAAATCACTCTGCTGAAACTAATATAATACTGTAAGTCAACTATACTTCAATTAAAAAAAAAAAAAAAAAAAGAACAAACCTACCCACTCTGTGAAACACATTTTCTGTTCAGAGGCAGAAGTGCCTTCAAGATGCCTTCCACGGCCTCTCCCAGCAGCCACCTCAGGCCCTGCTCAGAGGGACAGTGTCAGAGCCACAGAGAGGGGTGCCCAGGGTGAGCCACTCTCCTGAAAGACCACCTCACCCTGTCCACGCCGCCCACCTCCTCTCCCCTAGACACTTGCAGGCAGATCTTTACTCATAAACGTGGCTGCACACACAACACTCCCGCTCCCAGCAGTGACACCACTTGTCCATAAGGGTCGTTCGTAGACTCGTAGACACTGACACTAAAATGAACCTATCTACAAAACAGAAATCGAGTCACAGACATAGAAAACAAACTTATGGTTACCAGGGGCTAAGGGGGGGGTGGGATAAATTGGGAGATTGAAATTGACACATACACACTACTATATATAAAATAGATAACTAATAAGGAACCACTGTGCAACACAGGGAACTCTACTCAGTACGCTGTAACGACCTATACGGGGAACGAATCTGAAAAAGAGTGGATATATGTACATATATAACTGATTCACTTTGCTGTACACCTGAAGCTAACACAACATTGTATATCAACTATACTTCAATAAAAATTTTTTAAAAAGAAATTGGTATTAGATGGGATGTTAGCGATCACCTGAAAATGGAAGGAGCTCATCCAATTAATTCAACAATTATTCATTCTGTGCCAGCTGTGCACCTAGATTCTGGTCCTTACAGTGTTTGTGCCTTTTAGAGACACTACATTTAAACATTAAAAAAAAATTGTAGGGCTTCCCTGGTGGCGCAGTGGTTGAGAGTCCGCCTGTCGATGCAGGGGACACGGGTTCGTGCCCCGGTCCGGGAAGATCCCACATGCCGCGGAGCGGCTGGGCCGGTGAGCCATGGCCGCTGAGCCTGCGCGTCCGGAGCCTGTGCTCCGCAACGGGAGAGGCCACAACAGTGAGAGGCCCGCGTACCGCAACAACAAAAAAAATTGTAGAGAAATAGGAGATAGAGATAATCCTAACAACTTCTACCATATATTTAGCACTGACTCTGTGCCTGGCATCATAAGAAAAGCTTGATTTTCACTAACTCTAATCTTTAAAACAAGGCTTCAAGGTTGCCGTTATTATCCCTTTATTGCAAATGAGTAAACCAAGGCTCAAAAGAGGTTAAGTAAACCTCTAAGATCACACAGCTAGTAAGTGGCAGAACTAGCATCTGAACCCAGATGTGTTAATTCCAAAGTCCACACATGTGCCACTATACTTTAGAGCTCAAAGTGTGGCACAAAAAATGTCATTGCAGGATGGAAATTCTTTGAATGGGTGTGCTCAGGGCTGCCCAGATTCCAAAGAGCCGAGACGTACAGCCTCCTCTCTGAATACTGCCTGGCTTGTTCGAAGTTCATTAAGCTCAATATACCTAATGTAAAAGCTACTGGAGATTCTAGCATGGTGGATTCTGAGGTCAATATTAAGATAACAGGTCCAAACTAAAACGTCACACAAAGGAACATTAATGCTAATCCCTCCACCAATAAAACGCTTTGCTCTAAGGACAAAACCCTTTGCAAATACTTTTCCACCAATCTCCACAGGTATCTTATTCAGTTGTCAAACTGTGCTTCAGACAAAGTGTAAAACAACAAAAACCAGCTTCTTAAGTATCAACTGTCCAAACAATACCCAGTTTACAATTTCTTGATTCATAATACATCATTCAATCCACGCTTCAACTTCTAGGAAATAAAACTCAGGAAAATAATTACTATAAAAACAACATTAAATATTGTAAGCAAACCTACTCAAGTTCAAAATACGTTTTTTCTATCCCTTGTCTAAGTCAAACTGAAATCAGTTTCCTCTCCTCTCCTTTGTCTCCTTTTACTAATTTGTCATAATCTCCCCTAAACCAGCAATTAATTCTCTTCCAAGTATATTTCATCAACCTTTTAGAATATCACTCTGGCTTGAAGTAATACAATGCATTCCATGGCAGCTTAACCCAGTTGGATGAAATGGTGCAATTAAACCCAGATCAGGTGTTTCATCTCATATTAAGCACAGGGCCTAGACAAAGCAGACACCAACCAATGACAGCAAAATTAACTTGCAAACCCATTACTATGGGCAGGCATCTTACTAATTTGGTTTGTGGCAGATGTGCACTTGAGTCTGGGAAGGCGGGGCAGGAGTGGAGGCTGTGGATGGGGAAAGGAGAGGAAAGTATCACCCCACTCCTGGAAACAGAGGAACTCCCTAGCTAGTGTGTATCAGTGGGGGTGGGGAAGGAGGTTGGGAAAAATGGAGAAAGAGAAGGATCTTTTTCCCCATTTTCTGACATTTGAAGCAGATTATTGCTTTGAATAAGATGGAGAACCTAAGGTATTTATGATTTTTATGATACTAGGTAATAGCACAGTACCTGCCACGGTGAGCAAGTGGAAACCGAGTGCTTTCCATTTATCATCCCACTGAACCACCCTGCAAAGTGAGTATTAACATGCCCGTGTCATAGCCCCAGAAAGAGGTGTTTCTCACCAGGTGGGGATGCTACCTGCTAGATAGCAGGTGACATTTTTTGGTGCCATGGCCCCTTTTGGCAGTCTTGTGAAGTCTACCAACACCATCTTAGAAATATGTTTTTAAACGTATAAAACAGAGGAAACCACTGTACTGCATATCACAGTTCTAACCACGGACCCCATGGAACACGTAGATTATTTCTGGGAGAGACTGGACTCTTGTTCCACACAAAGCATGTGTGAGAACTAGAAAGGCCACGTACTTACAGAGCCACCCTGCCCTGCAGGCTTGCGCTGGGGGAGACGGCTGCACGTGTGAGAGACAGAACTCCATGAGCTGAGCAGCTGGGTGAGGTCAGGCCTGCGGCGGCGCTGGTGTGCACTGGATGCCCAAGGGCCAAAGACCAAGGCAGGCAGAATGGCTACTGCTGGTCTTGTCCCGAGGCAGCACTGGTGTTCTAACTCCCGCGGCTGCTCCGCAGGCATGGGCTGGGACCACACCAGGCTCAACGATCAGGCACCAGAGATGGATTGATGGGGCTCACTCCAGGTCATCAGGGAGGAACACAGAAGGCAGGCACGAGGCCCATTTCAGCAGCAACACCTGGCGGCAGCAACAACCCAAACTGGCCCACTGAGCAGCACCATGCAGGACTCCCACCCTGAACTGGGAAAGCATATGCCCTGTCGTCCTTAAGGAATTGCAGGGAGAGAGCCTTCTTCAGTTCAGGCTCCCAGCAGGAAACTGACGGCCCTTCAAATGGGATACCTGAGCAGAGTTTAATGCAGGCACTGTTTTCAAAGATGGAGGCGGACTTAAGGGAAACCAAGACAGATGAAGTAACCTAGATTGGCTAGGGATATTTACCTTTATCACCCCTAGAGAGGCGAGGGAAAATCAGCTATCGGAATCCAGAGAGGACAGAAAAAAAAAAAAATATCCTGAGCTCACTTCCCTCCACCCTGCAAATCTCCCCGACACTTCCCGTCAGCTGATCCCAACCAAAGCCCGGAGTCCTTAAAGTTCATAATGATCAGCCTTGAGGGCAGAGCAGGGAGAAGAATTTAGAGTTTTTCTAGAAAGGCAAACATGATACTTTTCACAGGGGTGGGGAGAAGGTGCTCAAAGCCATTTAATTTGTAAAATAATTTCTACCCCATGGTAAAACATGGATCAAGGAGATCCACAGGAGATACCACTTGTATTCTTTTTTTCAGACAGTTAAACTATGTATCTGGGAGGAAAAGTAACTCGTAAAGATCAATTAAAAAATAATCAACAAAAATAAGATTCAGACCCAAGTCTGCTTGACAACAGGGCCCACACTTTTAGCCACTCTGATTACGGCCTGTAACAGTTATATTTTAAAAGTGGGATTCTCAGACTGCACAAGAACTTGGCTATAACCCATTCTCATCTCACTGCTCAAAATATTTTTTTCTAAAACTACAGCATATGGACATTTTCATGTAAAACCCTCTATGAGAGAATTATAAACCCTTGTATGAGGACAAGCAGTACAGAAAGCGGTCTATGTTTGGAAACAGTCACCCAAAATGAGAAATAAATTAACGTTTGAAAGGGGAGAATCGCTTGTCTCAGCCTGGGCAAAGCTTCCGTTTTCAGAAATCTATGAAGATGAAAATGAGGCCTCAGGAGAAGCCAACATCACTGATTGTGTGGAAGCTTAGAGAGCAAGGCTGATTAGGCAAAATTCCACCCTGCAGGCTTTACATCAGTGGGCAAGGGGAGCGTTCTTGTCTTTCCTTAGCAACTTTTTTGAAAAGGAATGCATTTGGTAGCTACCTGACACCAAAGAAAAGCATAACACTCTGTGTGTTTCACTAGATTAACAACAGTTTATTCTGTTCTCAAGTGTTTTCCTGTTCTCATAAACCAGTGAAGGCTAATTTATGCCTGATTCCTTTTCACGCTCATAGCAAATACCTCCAAGGATTTCTATACTTCTATAGGCGTGTATTTCAAGGCAAGCTCGGAGCTTTCTTAATTCTGCCACAGAGAGGATCCTGAGCAGAAAGGTATTTAGCAGAGGCCACGAGGCCAGGCACTACAGGCTGACAAAGCAGCATCTCAGATCAACTGAGTCAAACCTGAAAAATGGGATAACCCCTTTGCTGCCACCTCCGTGTAGACAGACAAGCCAGGCACAGGTAACCACGCCAGAAATAAGAAAAGGTGGGACAACGCGAGCCCCAAAAGTAAGACCAGAAAACCAGAGTCACTTGTCACTTACTTGCCTGTTTCAAAGTTCCTGTCTCAAAAAAAAAGCAAAGCTTTGCACCATCTAAGAGACACTGTGGTATCATCATAGAACATGTCTTCAAAGCCTGTAGAAACAGGACAGCCTTGCCACTTAGCCCTGGCTGTGTGCCACTAAGCAAATTCATCTCTCTGGAGCCTCAGTTTATCTAACTATATTATGGGGGTCACAATGCCCAGATAACAGGGTGATTGTGAGAGTTACATGAGATTTCCTGCCTTTTTTTTTTTTAACCAACCCAAAAGCTTTACAAATAAAGCTCAGTTTCCTCTAAGCTCAACTTTGCCTGAGTCAGGTTCTGTAAACACCACTGAAAATGTACTTGAGGGGGTCGAAGAACACCTCCAGAAAAAATTAAGATGGCACCAAAACACAGAACTTCCACTGCATTATGAAGGTTCATTTGTAATTGAAGATGGAAACAAAGGTAGTCTCTTTGTTCTACAGGCTTCCAGAATCCCTCTCACCACTTACTGTATCATATTTGTCTGTCCAGTTGCCCCTTAGACTGTACGTTCTGGAGGGCAAAGATGTTACCTTTTACTTCCATAATCCCAACACAGAGCATGGGAGTTGGGACATCCACAGTGTTCAATAAGTATTTATTGAACACATAAACAGATTGCCAACTAAAAATTGGCACTTGCCATCTACCCCTACAAGGATTAAATCATGAGCCACCACAGTCGCTGACCTTCAACACCCGCTGAAAGGAGTTCAGAGTGGAGATCAGGAAGGAGGCCCTCCGTGCTCTGGGAAAACTGACAGAACAGGCCTTCAGACAGTTAGATATTTTCAGAAGATTTGATGAGCCCAAATTCTTACATCTTCTCATATCTAGAAAATCATTAAAATCATTAACAGAGACATCTGTTCCTCATGACTAGCAGCCAGCCTCTGCCAACATGTGTGCTCCACTACACATATACCCCCTTCACCAAAATCACATATATACTGACCTCACCCACTACCTCTTTGGAGCAGTTCCCCAGAGCTATGTGAAACACTGTCTCCTGGGTTACAGTCCTCAATTTTCCCCAAACAAAACTTAACTCACAGCTCTCATGTTGTGCTTTTTTTTTTTTTTTTCAGTTAACAAGATGGATGAACACATGAATTACTGCCTTCCTGCCTCTGTCATAGGGCTGTTCTGAGGGTCAGAGATAACATGTGAACATGCTTTGGAAATTATACAGTGTTTCAAAAGAGCTCAATGAACTGTCTTAGTTTTCTCAGTCTACAGGAAGAGGATGGGAAGTGCTTTTCAAGGCAGGAAAAGAAATGGCTGATAGCCTGACCTTAAAAGAAAGATGTAAAATTTTAAATGTAACTACAGAACTTATTACTGCCTCAAAGTGTACATTCCCGGCCACAGGTCTTAAGTAACTAACAAAAATAAAGTTACACATTTGTCAATAATGACTTCATTCAGGAAAATGGAAATCACTCTAGGTATTTTGAACAGGAAGGGATTTAATACTAGAGATTAGAAGCTTACAAAAACATTGGAGGGGCTGGGGAAATGAACATAAGAGAAAGTTGCCTTTAGAATTCAGGAAATTAGGAAGTGCAGACATTGCAAAAAAGTACTGTCAAGGATCTCAACTACAGAAGAAAAAAAAAAAGTAAGGCTCACAAGCTTCTGCTTCAGAGAGCAAGCAAGCAGAAGTGTGTATGTGTACGCATGCGTGTGTGTGTGTGTGTGTGTGTGTGTGTGTGTGTGTGTGTGTATTCCCCCTTGTACCTTTTATCAATTTATTTATCGCCTCTGAGCGAAATTCACTCTTCCTGCTCTGTGAAAATGAATCTGGGCCCTTTAAATATTTCCCTTCGGCTGCTGGCTGGAAATTAAGTTTTGTTTGTGGAGGGCACTGGAGAGATGGCAGGAGGAAGGAGTTTTGCTTCCTGGTTCTGGTGAGACTCCTGCTGCAGGGGCAGCTTTTCCCAACTCCAGCTCCTGCAGTACAAATGATTCCCCCGGCACCCAACTCCCACAGTAACGACAACCTGCAGTAACCAGCAGCCAGATACCCCCGGCACCCCCAAAGTGGTACTGGAGCTGTGTGCCTTCTGTGAAGCTCCCCTGAGCAACTTCCCCTGGCACCTGGAGGGCGGATTTCCAGCAGGTTCCACCAGGGAGTGTTGCGGTCCGGGAGCCACACGCCTGGAGTCAAGTTCCCCGGTAAATGCGACCCGTGTCCCAACCAAGGACACCCGAGAATCACCAACACCAAGCAGAAAGATTAGCAAAGGATTTATACAAGTACAAGTATAGAAGCTTACACAAACTGTCCGGACAGGGTCCCACTCAGAGAGAAGTGAGTGAGACCCCGACTAACAGCCGCACGAGGCTTTTATACCCTTCACAGGCCGGAAAGTCCCCAAGGCGGGAGGGAGCTGTTTAATTTTGAATCAGCCAATCAGGAACCCGGTTCTTCCCGCCCCAAGCAAGCAAGCAAGTTTCTTACAGAAGCCAAAATGTGCTGTTAGCCCTGAAGCTGTTCTTCCGTTTCTTTCGTCACAGAAGGCCCCACAGCAACCTCTCAACCCGTCAGTGAAACTCAGCCACACCCTCACCATAAGGTCTGGAGCTCAGACCTGGGGGAGGGGAGGGGTGGAGCTCTTCCTAGGACCTCAGCCCAAGGAGGGTGGTGGCTGCTCCTTATATCTGCTAATCCTGTATTGTTTAGAGATCTCTTTGCTTCTTACTACCCAATCCCTCATTCCACAAGCCTCTGCTGTACTGGTAAGTCTTTATACTACGGTTTCCCTGTTCAAATTGCTGTACGGTTCCTCTCTCTTGATTGGACGCAGACCAATTCATCCCTCAGTAAGTTTTAGTATATCATTGTGTAAAATAATTCATTATATGGGATTACTGACTTCCCTTAGTCATGTTGCTATATTCATTCATGCATTCATTTATTTATCCACTCATTCAACAAATATTTACTGAACACTTACTATGTAGTAGGTACTGGGCCTACAAGGTCTTTGCCCTCCAGGAGCTTACAAACCAAAGCAAGATAGACACAAGTATGAGACCAAGTAGAGTACAAAGATGAATAAAATGGTTTTCTTTTTTCCAAATTCTCTCCCCCACTGCGTTATGCTACATTACTCTTTTCCATCGCAATGTCTCAGGCAGATCGTATAGCTTTTTGGTCATTTCAGCTATTAAAATTCCATTTTAAAACTCCAACATAGACAGTGTCTCTTCTCTCCCTGGCTGGCAGAGTAGAGGGTGGTAAGGTCAGTTTCTGGAGCACCTGCTTTCCCTCCTGCCTATGTGCCAGGATAGGGAGAACGAAGGAAGAAAACCATCTCCTATTACTGATGCTCCATGTCTCGTGGAACACACCCTTTTGGATGGGAGGGCCTCTGCACTGCGGGTCTCCTGACAGGGGTCAGGCCCTGTCTCACCCTCTCTCAGACCTTCTCTTGGCCCTCCGCCTGAAGGTACCCCCAGAGCCGCTTCCTGCTGGAGTCCCATTGCCCAGCAGGCACTCCTCCTGCCTGGGACACCAGCAAGTGGCTTCAAGCCACACAATCGTCTCTCTCCAGGTCTCCTTTCCCCTGCTTGGATAGCCCCAGCCTGGACCCAATCCTAACCCGCTGCCTTAGCGGTGTTCCGTCTGGGGAATGGGTGCCAGGCTCCTGTTCCTGCAGATGCCTCCACTCTCTGGGCTGGGATTCCTGGGAGCAGCATCTCTACGAGGGCGGGGAGGGAAGAGAATGACCACGGGGAAAGATGGGCAGAGCACAGCACTCCTCACCGGCTCACAACCTGTGAGTCCACAAGTGAGTGCCCGCTGCCCCTCCAGGCCATTCAGCACCCCAAAAACCTGGCTGGTGGTAGCATTTCCAGTCACCAATCCCTCAGCAAGCCCTGCAGTGGCTATTAGGCCCAGTTGTTGGCAGCTCTCCTAGTGCTGTGAAAGAATGAGCATCACTTTCAAGCCCAGGCTGGACCCTGTTGATAGCTCTAGACAGGAAGTCCCTCTGAGTTTCCCTGTTACACAGGGAAACACTAATAGCACCACAGTAGGCCTGTTCTGTGGGGACCTAACCCAGGCACGAGAGGGTTTCCCCAGAGCAGGTGAGATCTGAGTTGAGTCCTAAAGGACACGCAGGTTTACCTAAGCACAGAGTGTAAGGAGAAGGTGCCAAAGACAGGGAAAAGGTCATGTGGAAGTCTGGAGGATAGAGCGGTTTTTTCCAGGAACTGCAAGTTTTTCCTACATCAAATATTCACCGGCACCTACGATGTGCCAGGCATGGTTCTAAGTCTGGAAGGACAGCAGAAAGCAAGACACCACAAAAACCCTGCCCCTCACGACGCTTACTACGTTGATGGAAACAGGGAGGCAAGGCAGGGTGCAGAGGGACCTGAAGCTTCAGAGAAAAGGGGGCCAGGGAGGAAGGGCCTTGAAACA
Source organism: Lipotes vexillifer (assembly GCF_000442215.2). Classification (NCBI taxonomy): domain Eukaryota; kingdom Metazoa; phylum Chordata; class Mammalia; order Artiodactyla; family Lipotidae; genus Lipotes; species Lipotes vexillifer. The sequence continues at coordinate 1,502,452 of NW_006795975.1, read as the reverse complement.
CAGCCAGGAAAGTATGGCTTATCTTGAGAACATGGGAATTTCACTGAAGGATTTTAAGCAGAAGAGAGGCATGAGACATTTACATCATATCACTGTTCCAGAGCATATTTTCTTTTGCTTTTTCCATAAACATCCTCCCCATTCATTTTTTCAAGGCTCGCACAATCCTCTTAGTACATCTGACTAAGAAGCATACAAACAGGAAGTACCGAAGAACCTCAACAGGAATACAGGCACAAAAACCCTAATGACATTGTAGCAGTTGGTCACCCATTCAGAAAATAATACATATGGAACCTTACATCACACATCAGTGAAAATAAAGTTCAAACTGAATATAAGATTTCAATACAAAAATAAGACTATAGGGCTTCCCTGGTGGTGCAGTGGTTGAGAGTCCGCCTGCCGATGCAGGGGACATGGGTTCGTGCCCCGATCCAGGAAGATCCCACGTGCCGCGGAGCGGCTGCGCCCATGAGCCATGGCCGCTGAGCCTGCGCGTCTGGAGCCTGTGCTCCTCAACGGGACAGGCCACAACAGTGAGAGGCCTGTGTACCGAAAAAAAAAAAAAAAAGACTATAAAAACACTAGAAGAAAATATATTTTTTATAATCCTGGAGGGGGAAGATATTTTAAAACATGACACAAAATATTCACATATTTGACTTCTGGTCAAAATTTTAAGCATCCAAGAGGCAAAAGTGACCATACACAATATTTCAGATCACAAAAAGGAAAACGTATACAATATACGTGACAGTAAAGGGGCAATGCGTACAAAATTCTCACAAATCAACATGAAAAAGATTAATGGCGCACTCCAATAAAATAAAGGCAAAGGAATACGAACAAACGTTTCTCAGTAAAAAACACACCAATCAATGTTACTAAACATAAAAAAAAGATGTTTCACCTTTAAAAATGGAACCTAAAATTGCATCAGCATTTTTGTTCATTCTCTTTCTTTCCAGCTTTATTGAGATGTACTTAACATATAACACTGTATAAGTTTGAGGTTTACAGTGTGATGACTTGATACATGTATATATCGCAAATGTTTACCACAATAAGGTTAGTTAGCACATCCTTGACTTCACATAATGACCATTCATTGTGGTTATTGTTGTTATGGTGAGAAGATTAAAGCTCTACTCTCACAGCGCCTTTCAAGTATGCGATATAGTATTGCTAACTACAGTCACCATGCTGTACATTAGATTCCTGGAACTCACCCTATAAGTAACAGCTTATCCCTCTCACCAACAGCCTCCCACTTCCCCCACCCTCAGTTCTTAGCAACCACCACTCTACTCTTTGTTTCTGTGAGTTCAATGTTTTTAGATTCCACATATAAGTGAGATCATACAGTACTTGTCTTTCTCTGACTTATTTCACTTAACATAATGCCCTCAAGATAGGATTTCACTTTTTTATGGCTGAATAATATTCCTTTTCTTTTTTATATTATATACATATATATCAATCACATTTTCTTTATCCATTCATCCATTGACAGACACTCAGGCTGTTTCCATGGCTTGGCTGTTGTGAATAATGCTGCAACATGGGGATGCATATATCTCTTTGAGGCAGCAATTTCACTTCCTTTGGTTGTATACTTACAAGTGGGACTGCTGGATCATATGGTAGTTATATTTTCAGTTTTTTGAGGAACCTCCATACTGTTTTCCACAGTGGCTGCACCAACTTACATTCCCACCAACAGAGCACTAGGGTTCCCTATTCTACCCATCCTACCCATTTCTCATCTCTGTCTTTTTTTTTTTTTTTTTTGGCCGTGTTGGGTCTTCATTGCTGTGCATGGCCTTTCTCTAGTTGCGGCGAGCAGGGGCTACTCTTTGTCGGTGTGTGGGCTTCTCACTGCAGTGGCTTCTCTTGTTGCGGAGCACGGGCTCCAAGCACGCAGGCTTCAGTAGTTGTGGCACGCGGGCTCTAGAGCGCAGGCTCAGTAGTTGTGGCACAGGGGCTTAGTTGCTCCGCGGCACGTGGGATCTTCCCAGATCAGGGATTGAACCCATGTCCCCTGCATTGGCAGGTGGATTCTTAACCACTGCACCACCAGGGAAGTCCCTCATCTCTGTCTTTTTGATAACAGCCATGCTAACAGCCATTTCCGTAGCTGCAGGATCACACTACGGGCACACACGTGGCACGGAGGCTGGTGACGGGAGTCAGGCTAGCAGGTGCAGGTGCACAGCTAAAGGGGCTAGCCCCACGTATGCACGCAGCAGTGAGGGTCAGCTGCAGGGTTTAGGCTGGCACCTTGCACTCATGCCACCACAAAAGCCTGGGCAGGCGGTCAGTGCAGACGCCAGGCTCCAGTGGCAGTGGGGAGGTGAAGAAGGGGCAGTGGGAGACATCAGGTGGCTGATGGCAGAAAACTAGTGAAATCTTCAGGGCCCGTGGTGGCCGTGCTGGCCGCTGGTTTCCTCGGCGTCCAAGCTTCTGGTGTGCTCTGTAGAGAAGGGCACCGAGAACCTCAGTGGCTCCCGAGGGGTGGCTGATTCTGGTGGCCCCTGCTCTTCCTCCTTGTCCCCAGCCATCCTGACATGTCTCAGCTTTGCCAGTCTCTGAACAGGATGAAACTAAAGTGGGTGCTTCACATGGTGCCCCAAAAGGCTGGGAAGCTAGTGGCTCAACCCACCTCCCTCTCCAGGCAAGGGCACCTCCTTCTGGGTGGGAAGTTATCTCTCAGCACTGAGCAGAGGGGAATGGGATGGTGCTGGCAAAATGAGCTGCTCTTCTTTCCCTTTTGGTGCAGTTTTTCTCAAGGTTTTTGCTCTACTGCATTGCTTAAGTTTCTTCAGTGGACTCCGGATCTCTCCTAGAGCTATTTCTATTGGTGGGTAGCTGTCTAACCTTTGCTGTGGGACAAGCCTGGGGTCCCCACTTCACCATCTTGATGATGCTGTGCACTGCCTCTTTCAGTAATCACACCTTTCAACACCTGCAATAAACTAACTGCTCTACAATTTTTTTTTCATGATTTACTCCCAATCTTGGTTTCCTTCATTCTATGCTGGTGTAAATCTCTTGCATTCCTATACACTAACAATGAAAAATCTGAAAGAGAAATTAAGGAAACACTCCCATTTACCACTGCAGCAAAAAGAATAAAATACCTAGGAATAAACCTACCTAAAGAGACAAAAGACGTGTATGCAGAAAACTATAAGACCCTGATGAAAGAAATTAAAGAGGATACAAACAGATGGAGAGATATACCATGTTCTTGGATTGGAAGAATCAACATTGTGAAAATGACTATACTACCCAAAGCAATCTACAGATACAATGAAATCCCTATCAACCTACCAATGGCATTTTTCACAGAACTACAACAAAAAATTTTACAATTTGCATAGAAACACAAATGACCCCAAATAGCCAGAGTAATCTTGAGAAAGAAAAATGGAGAAGGAGGAATCAGGCTCCCTGACTTCAGACTATACTACAAAGCTACAGTCATCAAGACAATATGGTACCGGCACAAAAACAGAAATATAGATCAGTGGAACAGGATAGAAAGCCCAGAGATAAACCCACGCACCTATGGCCAACTAACCTATGACAAAGGAGGCACGAATGTGCAATGGAGAAAAGACAGCCTCTTCAACAAGTGGTGCTGGGAAAACTGGACAGCTACATGTAAAAGAATGAAATTAGAACACTCCCTAACACCATATACAAAAATAAACTCAAAATGGATTAAAGACCCAAATGTAAGGCCAGACACTATAAAACTTTTAGAGGAAAACATAGGCAGAACACTCTATGACATAAATCACAGCAAGATCCTTTTTGACCCACCTCCGAGAGAAATGGAAATAAAAACAAAAATAAACAAATGGGACCTAATGAAACTTAAAAGCCTTTGCACAACAAAGGAAACCATAAACAAGACGAAAAGACAACGCTCAGAATGGGAGAAAATATTTTCAAACGAAGCAACTGACAAAGGATTAATCTCCAAAATATACAAGCAGCTCATGAAGCTCAATATCAAACAAACAACCCAATCCAAAAATGGGCAGAAGACCTAAATAGACATTTCTCCAAAGAAGATATACAGATTGCCAACAAACACATGAAAGGATGCTCAACATCACTAATTATTAGAGAAATGCAAATCAAAACTACAATGAGGTATCACCTCACACCAGTTAGAATGGGCATCATCAGAAAATCTACAAACAACAAATGCTGGAGAGGGTGTGGAGAAAAGGGAACACTCTTGCACTGTTGGTGGGAATGTAAATTGATACAGCCACTATGGAGAACAGTATGGAGGTTCCTTAAAGAACTAAAAACAGAATTACCATATGACCCAGCAATCCCACTCCTGGGCATATATACCCTGAGAAAACCATAATTAAAAAAAGAGACATGTACCACAATGTTCACTGCAGCTCTATTTACAATACCCAGGACATGGAAGCAACCTAAGTGTCTATTGACAGATGAATGGATAAAGACGATGTGGCACATATATACAATGGAATGTTACTCAGCCATAAAAAGAAACAAAATTGAATTATTTGTAGTGAGGTGGATAGACCTAGAGTCTGTCATACAGAGTGAAGTAAGTCAGAAAGAGAAAAACAAATACCGTATGCTAACACATATATATGGAATCTTAAAAATAAAAATTAAAAGAGGTTCTGAGGAACCTAGGGGCAGGACAGGAATAAAGATGAAGATGTAGAGAATGGACTTGACACAGGGAGGGGGAAGGGTAAGCTGGGATGAAGTGAGAGAGTGGCATGGACATATATACACTACCAAATGTAAAATAGATAGCTAGTGGGAAGCAGCCACATAGCACAGGGAGATCAGCTCGGTGGTTTGTGACCACCTAGAGGGGTGAGATAGGGAGGGTGGGAGGGAGACGCAAAAGGGAGGGGATAGGGGTATATATGTATACGTACAGCTGATTCACTTTGTTATACAGCAGCAACTAACACACCATTGTAAAGCAATTATACTCCAATAAAGATGTTTAAAAATAAAGAAATAAAATAAAATGGCTGTGAATAGAAAAAACAAAAAAACTAAATTCCAGGGCCTACATTTATTTCTATTACACTCAAATTTCAATCTGACCTTAACAGGTCTGAATTCTGGGCTGAAATTAACAATCAAAATTTCCTATCTGTCATGCCAGCTCTCGATTCTACGTTATATGTTTATCCCAAGTCATTTTTCTTAATGATGAACATCTCAGGAGCAAAGACAGAAAGCAAATGCAGTCCGATCAAAGATGGAAACCCCAGCACAATTCATGCATGGGAGAGGGCTTCTGTCAAGGTGGGAGCTGCCACAGGAGAGGCCCAAGCTTGGAGGTGACCAAAAAAAAGGTGAGCAAAGTTGGGATTTCAAGGGGGCAAATGACCACATGCCTAGTGAAGTTAACAGATAAGGCAGCCAGGTGGTTCATCACACACCACCTGTGCCAAAAGAGTGAAACAGGGATGGACGCTCAGATGAAAGAAACCACATAGTGCCTGGGGTAGCTGGAGAGACCCAGAAGTAACACAAACTCTCACCACCAGATAACTGTGTACCAGCAACCCACCAGCATCATATCTTACCTGTCCTTAAAGACAATATGAAATAAGACAGGAAATCTCAAATATCCAGATGAGTACAGAAGCAATAATGTTCTAATATTTGAAGGAAGTGAACATCAGGAAAAAGAGGTACTTAATTCAACAGACAGAAGTAATACCTAAGGAAACAGAGTTAATGGAACACACAGAAACATTGAAAGAAGTCCTGGGAAAAGAACCAACTAGAGATCTTGGAAAAACATAAAAATAAACAGCACAATGGATACAGCTGAGGAGCAATTAATAAATCAAGAAATTCTCTCAGAATGCAGCCCAAATTTTCAAAGAGATCAAAAATATGAAATGAAAGTCACAGTGTTATTTATGCTGCATTTTACTGGTAAGAAATGAATCACAGGTTAGTTACTGAGCCCAGAGTAAAGGGGAGGGGACCACACAAGACTGGGAGGGATGACCCATGGGGAGCATCCTTGCGACATCCACCCTTCCACACTCCCCCATTACTCTGTGTGTACCTCTATTATCACCTCCCATGTGATGTTATCATCTGTTTATGTGTCAGCCTCCCCGCTAGACTCTAAACCTCTTGGGGGCAAGAACTATCTCACTCATCGTCTGTATCCACAAGGGTTGGCTCAGGGTCCAGCATATAGCAGGTGCTTGCTAAATGTTTATAGAATTAAGTTATTCCTGTTGCAATCATCCAGAGTACACAGAATCAGGGAACCTGGCTCTAAAGATAGTTCTGGACCATCTGGGTTGTAGCTCTAAAAACAAATTAAAATTAAATTGTTTTCAATGTAAAGGTAACCTCCAGAAGAACTGAAGTACACGTAAGTTCCAAGATGTTAGGAGAAAAGGAGACAAGGAAAACATAATCCAACCAAAGCCTTTTACACACTCCACTCAGAAATCTACAAGTAAAGTAAACAAAACATAATAACATGGCAGATTTAAACCACATAGCCATCAGACTTGAACTAAAGATGCAAAAAAAGAATTTTGCAGCCAACAATTTGTGTGCAAATACACATGGCACATTTACAAAAACTATGTATCAAGCCACAAAGAAAACCTCAAACACTCTAAAAGGCAAAAATCATGCAGATCATTATCATAACACAATTTAAAATTCACAAAACAAAAAAATGGACAGTGCCTCCCTCCTCCTCCAACCAAAGAATGGGGATAGCCACAAAAATGCAAACTCTTAAAAAATTCCTAGGTGAAAGAAAAAGTAAAATAGAAATTATAAATCTAAACAGAACACAAACCACAAAAGATAATCAAATGTCTCCTCCCTGAAACTGCTTCAGGTCCATATGATAGGTGGGTTCTGTCAAACCTTGAAGGTTAGCATTTCCATGTTATACAAACAAGTCCAAATCACAGATAAGGGTGAAAGATTTTTCATAGATATTATGAAGTTAGCATAACAGCGACAACAAAACCAGAAAAAGAATATACAAGGAAAAAAAACACAGGCCAATCTCATGTATGAACCTACATACAGAATGTATACATACTAGAATATTTAAATAATGAAAAAAATATGACTGATTCCAGGAACGCAATGTTAGATCACATTTTAAAAATCTATTATACATTGAATTATATTAACAAATCAGAGAAGAAAACGTGTATAAGCATTTCAATAGATGACAGGAAAGTACGAGATAAAAGTTAATACCTATTTCTTAAAAAAAAAAAAAAAAAACTCAACAATCTAGAGTGGAAAAAAACATCAAAAACCAAAACAAAGATTGTACTTAATGGTGAAAATTAGAACCCTTCCCACTCAGATCAGGTCCAACTCAAGGATGCCTTCTATCACTGCTACTACTAAAAATCATACTGGAAGACCTAGTCAATTCAATAAGTAAAGTAAAAGACAAAAGCTCTGTAGGTAATATAATTGTGTAGCATGAAGAAACCATGAGAACTGACAGAAAGTCGCAACAAGGTAGCTAGTTACAAAATACAAAAATCCATAGCTCTACTATAAACTAATAATTACCAATTGTGGGGGAAAAAGAAATATCCCATTTACACTAGCAATTAAAACTATTACCACTATCAGGCTTCCCTGGTGGTGCAGTGGTTAAGAATCCACCTGCCAATGCAGGGGACACGGGTTTGAGCCCTGGTCAGGGAAGACCCTACATGCCACAGAGCAGCTAAGCCTGTGCGCCACAACTACTGAGCCTGTGCTCTAGAGCCTGCGAGCCACAAGTACTGAACCCACATGCCACAACTACTGAAGCCCATGCACCTAAAGCCTGTGCTCTGCAACAAGAGAAGTCACTGCAATGAGAAGCCCATGCACCACAATGAAGAGTAGCCCCCGCTCGCCGCAACTAGACAAAGCCCGCATGCAGCAACAGACCCAACACAGCCAAAAAAAAAAAACTATTACCACTATAAATAAACAAGAAATATATAATACCTACACAAAGAAATCTAAAAAATTTACTGAATTTATTGTATAAAAGCAGTCCTCAATGTATCTCCCCAAAATAATTTACAAATTCAAAGAAATCTCAATTAAAATCCCCAAAAGATTTTCACAGAGAAGGCCATGCTGATTTTAAAATTTATAAGAAAATGTCCAAGGATAGATAATTTTGGGCTTCCCTGGTGGCACAGTGGTTGAGAGTCCACCTGCCGATTCAGGGGACACGGGTTCGTGCCCCGATCCGGGAGGATCCCACATGCCGTGGAGCGGATAGGCCCGTGAGCCATGGCCACTGAGCCTGCATGCCCGGAGCCTGTGCTCTGCAACAGGAGAGGCCACAACAGTGAGAGGCCACAACAGTGAGAGGCCCATGTAACGCAAAAAAAAAAAAAAAGAATAGATAATTTTGAAAAAGAGCATTGGAGGGGGATTTGCCATACTAATTGTCAAATGTATACTTTAAAGATTTCGGTAAATGTTTTTAAATGGGGCACTGGAGCAGAAATAGAAAAAAAGAAAAACCCTAAACATACCTAAATGTGTGACAGGAATTTAGTATATGATTCTTTTAAATGCTGTACATAAAATCATTGGCAAAAAGATGAATTATGCAATAAATAATTCTGAGAACAACTATCAATTTGGAAAAAAATAAATAGGTTTCCTGCCACCCACAAAAATAAATTCCATGTGAACTGAAGATTTAAAGTTTAAAAAAATGAAAAAGAAAAAATCTAGAATGTGTTTATAACCCTGAGTTCAAAAAGATTCTTTTGAACAAGATTTTTAGATAAATACTAAATCGGAATGCTAAGTAAAATAAGTCAGAGAAAGTCAAATACCATACGAGCCCACTTACATGTGGAATTTTCAAAACAAAACAAACAAGAGGAAAACAAAAAACAAAAAAAACAGGCTCACAGATTGAACAGACTGGTAGTTTCCAGAGCAGAGGGGGTGGGTGAAATGGGTGAAGGGGGTGAAAAGGTACAAACTCCCAGTTATAAAATAAGAAGTCATAGGGATGTAATGTACAGTCAATAATACCGTACTGTGTATCTGAATGTTGCTAAAAGAGTAGATCTTAAAAGTCCTTATCACGAGAAAAAAAAAATTTGAAACTATGTGAGGTGACAGATGTTAACTAGACTTATTGTGGTGACTGTTTCACAATATATACAAATATCAATTCATTATGTTGTACACATAAAATTATTGATATTATAATGGTATGTGTCAATTATACCTCAATAATAATAATAATCTGGAAAGTAAAATATTAATAAATCTGACAACAAAAATTTAAAATTTCTATACCACAAAGGCACCACAATTGAGTTTAAAAGGAGACAGACTACAGAAACTATAATGTTTACAACAAAAGAGCAATATCCAGAATATACCAAGGACTTCTACAGATAAATACACAAACAACCTAAATGGAAAATGAAAACGCCATCAATGATTCACAGAAGCAGAAAAACAAATGAGCAATAAACACATGAAAAGGCACTGAATTTCACTAGTAATCAGTAAAATGCAAATTAAATAACAATGGAAAACCATGTGAGGCCCATTTGATTAGTGAAATTTGAAGTTTTATAACATCAAATGTCAGAGAAGATGGGGCAAAACTCACCACTCTCATGAAATTACGGAGTTTTGGTGAGATCACTTTGCAAAATGTGTTCACGTTTGAGATGTGCTTATCTTTTGGTCCAGCAGTTCCATTACTCAGTATCTACACCAGAGGAGCACTGGCCTGTGTCCACAAGACGACAGGGATGAGGAGAATCCTCAGAGCACTATTTGTGATGCAGGAAACACTGAGCATTACCCACTCCATTGCCTCCCCTGCTGGGGAAATAGTTCAGTAGTGAAAGAAGGAAGGAAGGAAGGACGGAAGGGAAGCAGGGAGGGAGATTTTTTTTTTAATATGAGGCTGAGTTAAGAGCAAAAAACAATTTTCAGAACATATAAAGTGTGATACCATGTTTGTAAAAGCAAAAACTATACATTTCTCTATGTCCATCTATTATGTAAATACATCTTTAAAAGAGCTGTAAAAAACACACCACATATAATGGAATATTATTCAGCCATGAGAAAGAAAGAAATCCTGCCATTTTTGACAACGTGGATGGACCTTGAGGGCATTAAGCCAGACAGAGAAAAACAAATATTGCATGGTATCACCAGTATGTGGAATCTAAAAAAAGGTTGCCAGGGGCTGGAGGATGGAGTAAATAGGGAGAGGTTAGTAAAAGGATACAAACTTTCAGCTATAAGATGAATAAGGGCTGAGAATCTAACGTGGAAAATGGTGGCTATAATTGTTAACTGTATTGAATAATTGAAGTTTACTAAGAACTCAAATTTTCTCACCAAAAAAAAAAAAGATTATTAAAAAAGAGAATAACTATCTCACCCTGATTCAAAGTTATTTTATCTTGGGTTGATGTTACCACCTAAAATTATGTCCCACACCACCACTGGAACATGTCCTTAACTAAAGAAATTTTAGGTAAAATAGATGGTGATAGATAGATAGATAGATAATAGATACATAGATAATAGACAGTAGATAGGTAGCTAGATAGATAGATAATAGATAGATAGACAGATGATAGATAACAGATACATAGATAAGTGAGACAGGAAACCAGTAACAGCCATCACCTCCAAGGAGACTGTCAAGAGTAATTGTAGCTTTATCTGATGGAATACATTATATTGAGAATATATTCTTCTATAGCTTGTGTAATTAAGAAAAAAACTTTTTAAAAGAAAAACTAACAAATAAAAAATGTCCTAAGGACAAGGATAGACTCTATGACACACTGTCAGAAACCTTCCTATAAATTGGTCCATAAACATTTTTCATATGATGAGACCTGCTTTGAGGCTGATATGTCACCATGCCTCTAGTCCTCATACTTTCTCAGGAAGATTCTAGAAACTCTGACTGGTAGAAGCCCCTCCAGGAGGAAAGAGAGCCTTTTATTATGTGCCAGGCACCATTCTAGGAACTTTTCATAAGTTATTGACTCTAAGGGAACAACAGGACTGAGAGATGGGCATTATTTTTTACATTTCACACGTGAGAAAGATGAAACCCAGAAAGGTGAAGTAACTTGGTTAAAATCACAGTTTTTAAGTGGCCCATCAGCATTATTCAAATTTGGCTCTTTGATTTCCAAAGCCTGTTCCACTCCTCCTGTGATAGGCTACTTCCTGCTCTACCACTGAGAACAAAGATCCTGGTTAAATTGCCCCCAGGCCGACGGATGTAATCTGGGTAGGAAGAACCGAGTGCAACTGCATGGACGAGAGGACGTGCCTCCAGATGCCTCTCAAGGAAGGACTTGCTGCCTGGCTGCCAGGGGTGCCTCGAGCTGCAGCCCTTGAGGGACAGCCGGAGCTGCAGCAGAGGGTCACCTAGCAGGAAACGGAGGAGCCTGGTTTGCGTCCACATGAATCAGAGTCCAAGGTGGAGTTAGAGGGCAGGATGTATACTAGGCGCACCTATGGGATTGACAACAGTGGAAGGGATGGGCAGAGGCGGATGTCAAGTCCGAGATGCAGTCCCGCCAAGCCCAGTGAGCTCTGGAGCTAGGATGGCCCACCAGAGCCGCCCCAGGGGGAGCCAGCCTCATGTCTCACCTCAATCCTCCATCCATCACTGGATGTGGGCCACCAGGGAAGGGCATGACCTTGAGGTGAGGGAAGCCGTAAAAGGGATGGAGGCTGAAGGCTGCCTGCTGACAGCAGCTGGGGCAACAAGTCCTCCCTGAAGGGGATCTGGGTGGTACATCACCAGGTCCATACAGACTGAAAGAAAGGTTCTGACTGAAAGGCTACACAGGTGACACTAATATCCCAGGGTCCTACCCTTACATGACCTGGGCGGGGAGGATGTTCTACCCTTTGGAGAAACGCCCCAAGGAGGCTCAGACTCAGCAAGACCAGAAACAGTGGGTTTGCGGTGGAGGATGCAGTGAAATTCTGTGTCCTGAATGATGAGCTCCTCCCCAGCTCCGCGTCCCAGACCAGCACCCAGAACTCTCACAGCCAAGGAGAGCGTCCAAAGCCAGGGTAGGAAGAGCCTGCTCAGGAGAAACTGGACACCTCCAGAGAAACGCCACACACACAGAACAATCTCAGCGTCTCCTCGTGGGAAAGCTAGCTCGCCCCCATCACCCTACAAAGGAGGCCACCAAGGAACGCGCTTTCCCCAGCACACAGGTCTCCCTACCAGTTCCCAGTGCTTTGCTCTTCTTTCTAACAGATCCCTGGCTCCACAGTGCCTAACATTTAAAGGAAGCCCCGAACATACAATGCAGAGAGCAAAGCAAAGATACAGAAAAAGAAACTGGAAGAAACTGAGCTACGTAGGACGTTAGAAAAGCAACTTGTAAAAAAGAAAACATAAAATGATACACACAGAGTCAGAAGAGACACTGTCACGCCCATAAACCAAAGCCAGGCTGCGATTTTTAAAGAGCAACAAAGAACAAGAAAGAGAAAGGGCCCTTGGAAACTGAAACTACAATAGTCAAAACTGAAAATTTGACAGGAAGCTTAGAAAAGTCCACCAGCGAGATTGCCTAGATGATAAACAAAAGGAAAGGAAATAAAATGAACAGAAAGGAAAGAAAGGAGTAAAAGAATTACAGGCTTAATCTGTGAGCCTCACCACCCAAATATACAGAGCTCCAGAGATGAAGACAAGGGAAAAAATGGGAGGAAGAAATTAAAAAAGAAGAAAAAGAAAACTTCCAGAACTGGAACATGTGAATCTTTTGATAGAAAACTGCTATTTATAACCCAGCCCAATAAATGAAAAAAGATACACCCCACAATACATCACTGTGGAATTTCAGAACACCAGGAATAATGAAGAGATTATAAAAGCTTCTAGAGAGAAATGAAAGAAAACACTCAAGGCAGAGGAAGGCACAGAATCTGGGAAACAGAGGACCCAAGAGAGAAGAGAAGGGGGAAACTTCCAGAACAAAAAGAAGTCCCAGGAGGACAGAGTCCAGGCTTGAGCAGAAAGGTGGAGGGCTCCAGGAGTGAGGGCTGGGATGAGTGGGTTATCTGCTGCAGGGTGTGGGACAGATTAGCAACAGGTACCGAGAAAACTGAGCAAAATAAACTGATGCAATTAACAACTCTGGAAAAAGTAAAACGAAAGGAAGTGTAATCTTAGTGCAGTACTTGGTGTAGCGGTAAACAATATGTACATGTAAACAGTACTTGCATAGGCATGTAAACACTGATATTAGTATAACCGGAAATGCTGCCTAGACTGTGTCTGGAGAACAGGAAAGCAGAGTAGCTGGACGACAGGATGGGATGGGGGGAATTAGCTCTCCAAGCTAAATGCTCATCTACCCTAAGAGGGAATCAGTAAATCAATAAGTGAATGACCACAACTGACTAATCAAGAGACAAATGAATCAAGAGAGTACTTAGGAACATGAATATCTAGGAATCCCAGAAGCAACCACAGAAAGCGGCTCCCTCCCGGAAACAGGAGCAGGGGGTTGGATAACACAGGGAATCGTTACTTAAGACTCTGTGTCCTATTTGACTTTCTTAATTTTGGTGATGAAATAAATTTAATTTTTAATAATGAATAGAATAAAGAGAGAGTTCTTTATTTTTTTTTTTTTTAAAAAAAAGGTACCATTGCCTTTTTTCAACGCAACAGAGCCTGGAGGGTAGCATCAAGGCAACCCAGTTATGAACTGCTCTTCCTCTGGGCCAGCCGGAACATCATCACCTTCCCTTTAAAACAAGCCCAGGCTCTGATCGATGGCTACGCTGGCACACACCCGCATTCACGCCATTCCTCCAGGTTCAATCTCAAGTTAATTAATGACACTGTCTATTGCACTTCAATTTCACACGTCTCATCTTTCACAATTATTTAGTTTGCCCTCTCTGGACAAAAATTTACTCTTTGCCTCTCAATATACTTGTACACATTTACTTGCATCCTGCAGAGAAGAGGAAAGGAAGCAATGCATCAGCCTACGAGAAGCCTCAAGGTGAGGACCTCGTCCATCTAAATCACACTCTGATTAACAGAAAGCCGACAGGCTGAAGTGGGCAAGTTAAACGCCTATTTTTCTGTGCTCCGCTTTCAGAGGACATCTTGGGGCCCATCTCTCACACACAAGACACACCCCCAAGGTTAGTGCGTGTACAGGCACCTCCAGCGCCCCAGCTCGGGCTCTCGGCCTCCCTTTCATTTCAGACCTTTGTGCGCTTCTCCCCGCCTCGCACAGACAGCGTCTGGCCTCAAGCAAGCTCTGGGACTCCAACATTCCAAACCCCAGAGGCTTCACCAAGCACTCCCGTGGGGCCGTCCAATCCCCAGGCAAGCCTCAACTAACGGGGACAGGAGCTGACGGAGAAACACTCTTCCAGCCACTCCTCAGGCAGACCCTTCCGAGAGGCATTTGAAACGCCAGTCAGAATGCTCCAGGTAGGACCACATCCCAGCTGCTCTCACCACTGACCTCATTAATGCAGCTTTTCACGTCTTCCCTTGCTCACCCTGGCCCTTCGCCTCTGCCTCTTGGCAGTATCTCCCAAATAAACTACCTGCATCAAGTCTTTGTCTCAGGCTAAGGATTCGAAATGACACGAGCTAAGAGCTAGGAAGATCAAACGTTTGCCTGGGACTGAGGGATTTCCCAGATCATGGAACTTTTCGTGCTAAAACTGGGGAAATCCCTGGCAAACCAGGAAAAACTCACAGTAGTAAGGCAACAAAAAGGAAGAGATATCAGAGAAGAAGGCGAAAAAAAGAAAGCGGTGAAAAGGGGACAGTATCTCTCCATTGTCTACACCACAAGCTTCACTACATCAAGAAAGACCTGCCATGCTGTAGCTGGCTTCCCTTACCCCCACTATTTTTAAACATTCTGTGGATGGAGGTGGTAGCCAATTTAACAAGATGAGGAATAACACAAAATGTACAAACAATGGCAATAAAGAGGCAATGATAGAAAATCTAGAAGAAAATACTCCAGAAAGCAGCCTAGAAAACCTAAACACAGCAGCTAAAAAACCATGAAAAAAGAATTCAGTAATTTAGCCAGTTAAATAAAAAACATATTAAAAAAACCAAACATGTTCTTGGAGAAAAGGGAACCCTCCTACACTGTCGATGGGAATGTAAATTGGTGCAGCCACTATGGAAAACAGTAAGAAGGTTCTTCAAAAAACTAAAAATAGAATTGCCATATGATCCAGCAATCCCACTCCTGGACACATATCTGGACAAAACTTAATTCTAAAAGATACACACACCCCCGTGTTCATAGCAGCACTATTTACAATAGCCAAGACATGGAAACAACCTAAATGTCCAATGACAGATGAATGGATAAAGAAGATGTGGTACATATATACAATGAAATACTACTCAGCCATAAAAAAGAATGAAATAATGCCATTTGCAGCAACATGGTTGGACTTGGAGATTATCAGACTAAGTGAAGTAAGTCAGAAAGAGAAAAACAAATACCATATGATGGCACTTACATGTGGAATCTAAACTATGACACAAATGAACTTACCTACGAAACAGAAACAGACTCACAGACATAGAGAACAGACTTGTGGTTGCCACAGGGGAGGGCTGGGTGGGGGAGAGATGCACTGGGAGTTCGGCATTAGCAGATGCAAACTATTACATATAGAATGGATAAACAACAAGGTCCTACTCTATAGCACAGGGAACTATGTTCAATATCCTGTTATAAGCCATAATGGAAAAGAATATGAAAAAGAATATATATATATGTATAACTGAATCATTTTGCTGTACACCAGAAACTAACACAAATTGTAAATCAATTACACTTCAATAAAAAATAAATTTAAAAAACAACACTTTCTTTTATACCAGCAATAAGCACTTAGAAACTGTAATTTTTTAAAAATCCCATTCACTGTAGCAACAGAAATTACTAAATGTCTAAGAGTTTACTTGAAAAGAAATATACAAGACTTATATGAATAAAACTATAAAAATGTAGTCCAGAATTTTAAAAGTAGCCTGAATAAAGAGAAATACATTCCATGTCCCTGGATGTGAATGCCCATTCTTGTAAAGATGTCATTTCCTTTCCAAATTCATCCAAAAATTCTCAGCGCAAATTCACCCAAAGTCCCAATATGATTTTTTTAATGAAATTTGACAAACTGATAACTATCCTCTGGATGAGGGAAAAAAGTATTTAAAGTCAATAGAGAAAAGGATTATTCAAGAAATATTTCAGGGACAACTGGGTACTCATTCACGAAACATTTAAGTTGGACACAAAGGCTTATTGAAGATCTAGTGATAAGCATCAAAAAAAAAGACATTTCCTGTTCTCATAGAGCTAACAGGTGAGAAAACAGAAATTAAATCAAAGAATCACCCAGATAGAAGTGAGAAAGACAAAAATCATATGATATCACTTATACGTGGACTATTAAAAAATGGTAAGAGTGAACTTATTTACAAAACACAAACAGAGTCACAGATGTAGAAAACAAACTTATGGTTACCAGGGGGGAAGGGATAAATTGGGAGATTGGGATTGACACATACACATTACTATGTATAAAATAGATAATTAATAAGGACCTACTGTATAACACAGGGAACTCAATACTCTGTAATGACCCATATGGGAAAAGAATCTAAAAACAGAGTGGATAGATGTATATGTATAACTCAATTCACTTTGCTGTACACCTGAAACTAACACAACATTGTAAATCAACTATACTGCAATAAAAAATTTTTTTTAAAAGAATCACACAGGGCTTCCCTGGTGGCGCAGTGGTTGAGAGTCCGCCTGCTGATGCAAGGGACGTGGGTTCGTGCCCCGGTCCGGGAGGACCCCACATGCCGCAGAGCGGCTGGTCCCGTGAGCCGTGGCCGCTGGGCCTGCGCGGCCGGAACCTGTGCTCCGCGGTGGGGGAGGCCACAACAGTGAGAGGCCTGCATGCCGCAAAAAAAAAAAAGAATCACACAGGTAAATAAAAATTACTACTATGGCAAAAGCTACTAAAAAGTGCTACTCTCTGTTACAAGAACTCAAAGAGTGGGCATTGGTTTAGGAGGAGATGTTGGCTTTGGATAGATCAAGTGTAGCTGCAAGGCAGAAAAATGGATTGGTTAAAAAGCAGTCTTGGGGACTTCCCTGGTGGCGCAGTGGGTAAGAATCCGCCTGCCGATTCAGGGGACACGGGTTCGTGCCCCGGTCCGGGAAGATCCCGCATGCCGCGGAGCAACTAAGCCCGTGCTCCACAACTACTGAGCCTGCGCTCTAGAGCCCGTGAGCCACAACTACTGAAGCCCACACGCCTAGAGCCCGTGCTCCGCAACAAGAGAAGCCACCGCAATGAGAAGCCCGCACACCACAACGAAGAGTAGCCCATGCTCACCACAACTAGAGAAAGCCCGCGGGCAGCAACAGAGACCCAATGCAGCCAAAAATTAATTAATTAATTATTTTTAAGAAAGCAGTCTTGGGTCAGGGGATAAACAGAATGTGGGCAGTGGCAGTGTAGTCCTCACCGAAGCTGTGAATAGCTTGGTCTAGAGTGGTCGCAATGAAAATAAAGAGGAGGCTTATAAAAGGTGTATTTGGAAGGTAAGATGGACATGAGTTGATAGTGGACTGGATGCTGAGGGTGACAGAAAGGAAGGTGTCAAGAATGGATGGATGTAAATCAACTATGGTCCAACACAAAATAAAAATTGAAGAAAAAAAAAACGCATGGATGGATGGCTCTCCCCTTCGCAGACATGAGGAGCACAGGCCCAGGTCTGCGCTGGGGAAACCACGAGTTCATGATCGGACAGGTAGGGTCTGGCGAATCCCGAGATGTCCTCTGTGGGTATCAAGTGGGCAGTACGGAAGCTGAGGGGAAATACTCACACATCACTGTTCCAACAGACATGAGATGGAGCAATACTAGCTGCTCGCACAAGCGCGCCCCTCGGCTGTGCTGACTTACACCCCCGAAGTGGGTGTAGTCCTCGTGGAGCCTCGAAGGCGGCGGCCGCGAGCTACTCGGGGCCACGTTTATCCAGGGCCCTCCAGTCCAGGCAGAAACGGAAGGAGAGGGTGCGGAACGCACCCCCGGACGCCGTCGCCGGAAGTGACGCACCACGCTCTGCAGGTCACCGACTTCCACAGGGGCGGAGAGTCCGGGACTGAGGCTGCGCAGCCGCCTCCGCCTAGTGTTGCTGCGGATAAAGCCCAGGGGGAAGAGGGGGCGTTTGCAGTAAGTTGTTACTGAGTTTTAGCGACTAGGGAGCGGGCGACTTAGAGGATGAGCGCGGAGCGCTCTTGGCAAACCTTGAAGTCAGAAAACAATTCTGTGCAGTTTACCCATTTCCTCAGTATTTATTGAGCACCTACTGTGTCCTCAGTGCCGTGCCAGACGCGGAAGACCCTGGGGTATTGCGGTCCTCGCCCTAAGAACGTCGCAGTCCAGGGTAGGGATGCCGGTGGGGTAAAAGGAGCATAAATGGGCGTAAATGAGCAGATGACAGTGTAGCCCAGACTTCAAACTGGTGGAACCCTGAAAGGTTTCCCAGGGGAGATGCTGGCTGAGGCTGAGCCTTCGAAGTGGGGCAAGTAGGAATCCACCAAGTGAAGATGCACAAACTGTTACATCCACCCATGGGTGTAAGTGTTACGCGATGTACCTTCCCACTGTAAGCAACGAGAACACTGGACAAAATATGTGAAGCCGTTGACAGCTGGCAGGTCAGGTCTGTAATCTCTGACAGAAAGTAAATAAACAAGGTGAGGCCTCCCTACAATTGCCCTGGTTTTCTGCCTGGAGGCAATTTCTGGACTTTGGCGCGGGGAAATGAGCCCAGACAGAACCTGGGAGACTCTCGAGAGGAGGAGACAAAGATGCACTTGGGGAGGCTGAGGCAGCTGGAATTTATGGGGCAGAGCTGGCATCAGAGGGGAGGGAGCTATGCAGAGAAAGTTTTCCAGAAATCTGCATAGGAGTCTTCTCAAGTCTTTGAATATTTATCTGTAAACACTTAGGTACAGCTCCACAAAGCCAGAGACAGGATAACTGCCAGGTAGCTAAAAGTTGAACAATTCCCAGAGCCAGTTCAGGGCTGGGAGATAGTTTGAGTTCCCCCAGCCGGAGTTGAGAGGACTCATTGAATACAAGGGCATTCAGTGCGACCCCGAACTTGTCATGCCTTCCTAGGAGAGTAAACCAGACCTAACAAAGATTAAAAACAAGCCTAGAAAGGATCAAGGTGATCTGCAGAGTAAGTTTACTGCCTACCAAAACAAATGTCAACATTCTGCTTAGACAGCAAAATCCAAGCACACAACAAAATATCATTTATAAGGTCAACATCTAAAAAAATCACTAGACATGCAGGAAGATATGACGCACATCTAGGAGAAAAATCAGTCCAAAAAACCCCAAAAAACTGACTCAGAAATAACAGAGATAATGGAATTACCAAGTGAAGGTGTGTAGGATGGAGGTGGAATACCAAGCCAAGAGAGTAGCTGGAATACACAGGGCTTCTGGACAGCTGGCCTGGAGAGTGTCCAGTTTCTTTTGGTTGCTCTGGTGAGAACTGTTCGGGACAGACACCCACTATCATCAGAGGGGCTGGGTGACATGAGGCACATCTAGTGGGCACCTCCATTAAAAATATGTCGAAGGCTCGTGTAGGTCTTGTCAACTGATAGAATGGCTGCCTTCCTTCCCGCTAAGGTACCAAGTTCCCTGGGACTCAGCCAGAATCTGAGTGTCTCTCTTCTCGTTACAGCTTCTCACGTATGTCTAAGATGAACTTGGATTAAATACTTGCATTTCTAAGGAAAGAAAAGGGAGTTAAGCTTTAAGGAGCACCTACTATGTGCCAGGCACTATACAGGCACTCTGTCATACATTGTTTCACTCAATTCTTCTACTAGCCTGAGAGACAGCTACTTATCTCCTTAGAAATTGAAACACTTACATCCAGAAATTAAGGAGTTTGCTTGTGGTCATACATGTAAGGTCAGTTTGAACTGAAATCTGTGAAAATTCAATAAACTGTGTCGAGTGTTTTGAAGTCCTCTTGTGGTGGGTAGCCTTTGCAGTCAGGCACACCTGGGTCCAAATCCTGTTCAGTCACTTGCCAGCCTTGCCTTTGGAAAGTTCCCCAGCTCTTGAAAACTCAGGTTCTACACATGTTCAGTGGGGAGAGTAGATCGTAGGGAAGATTAAATGAGAAGATGAAGAATGTAAAGAGCCCAGAATAGAGCCAGGCACACAATAGGTGTTTAGTAAAAATCTGTTCAATAAATATCCTCCGCCTCTGGTAGATCTTACATCATTGGTAGGAGGGTGAATAGCAAAGCCACAGCTAAATCATAGAGAAGGTTTTTCAGCAAACGTATATGTCAGTGGTTCTCAGAAGGAGGTCCCTGGACCGGGGAGCGTATCAGCATCACCTGGAATTTGTTAGAAATGCGCATTTTCTGACCCCACCCCCCAACTCCTGAATGGGAATGAGCCGAGCAATCTACCTTCAGGAACCCTCGGGTGAGTCCGATGCACGCTACATTCTCAGAACCACGTGTACAATAGTTTTACCTTTGCGTTAGTTTAATTAAAATACTGCATAGACTGTGTTTAGATCCTAATAACCAATCTAACAATTGTTCATCCTTTTGTCTTTTATGGATTGTTTTCAGATTACTTTAATGTATTCTGCTGATTGCATCTCTCTATAGGAAAGAGTAAACCAAGGGAAATGGTGTTACATGAAAAACCTTATAAAAAGAGATTCGCAAAACTATTGATTTGATACAAAAAGATAAACGTAGAGAAGTTCTCCTTGAGAAAAGTCATTTTAATGGCCCGGGGGAGGAAGTGACTAAATTGGGAGCATCTTCACTAACTCCCATAAGAGGTTAGCACACATGACACTTCAAAACCCCAGCCATTTTCACAGTGAATACGCTTTTTCCTTTAATTTAGCTATTCCTGCCCCAATCCTTTTAACTAAAACTTAGCTCCTAGTTCAGCTGTTTTGTTTTCCTAACTTGAAAATTTGGAAACCAGTGAGGCAGTTTTGATCCAGAAATCAGGCACTTGTTATTAGGTGCAAAAGTTTATGTGCTGAAGACCTCAAAATATTGAAAGCTGCAAAACAAAACCTGGATGTGGGCTGGGCAGCTGAAACCAATTACGCAGGAAATTTGGCATCTGAAGTAAATGGTGCATCTGAATACTTAGAATGATTCCCAATTATATTTCAGTAGTTTTCATTTTTTCAATTGTAGAATCTTCCTCCACACCCCTTTCCCAAGGCTGTACTCATACATCCTTGCTTGCAGATAATTTCAATTGTTTTCTATTTTCTTATTCTTCTCTTTCATCTCTGCTGTTTTTCTTTCCTTCCTCTTTTCATGATTTTTTTTTCCTTACAAGGCACTCACACAGCATCTGATGCCTCTATAAATGAGGGAATTTTTCTTCCTATGTTTTCTTCCTATGAAGTGACAGCTTGTCTTTCTCCTCAAGTGTCTTTGTCGCAGTGACTGATAAACTGTTTATTTTTCCTAACAGCTTTCCTTTTTTGTCTGAAAAACAAACATTAACCAGGAAGTCCTTGTTTTGCTAGTGGTACTTTCTATGCCATCCCTGGTGCTAGAGCGCCCCCTGCTGGATAAATGAGAATTAGCAGGCCTCCCCCTCTGGTTCAGCGGAGGATGAAATACTTGAATTTGAGTGGCCATGTTCTCATCCTGGGTACAAATTCTTCAGAAACGACTGGTGTACTACTCTTGATATGGTCCCTCCTCTAACTGTCCTGAAGCAGTCACATGCTCTCCAATAAAATCACACTACTGTATGATAAAACTATATTTTTTTACCACCGTCTACTAGATACTCAGCAAAATGCTCCCCATAGAATAGAATGGCCAACAAGGGGAATGATATGGAACGTGTGACCTCGTATAACAGGGAGGCCAGATGATTCCGAAGTTCTTTCTTATAATAAATTGAACTCAGCTTAATATAGTTTTCATAGCTTTTATCTGTAATTTCCCATTCCTCTTCTGAGATACTACAAGGTTTACTTACTTTTCCACAGGTGAGCCCTTTAAATATTTGAAATGTGCTACCATATCCCCCTAGACATTCAAAATACTGCTCACTCCACAGTAAATATAAACCTGTGTCTGCAAGCCAGGAAGAGGGCCCTCACCAGAACCCAGCCACGCAGGCACCCTGATCGCAGACCTCCCAGCCTCCGGACTGCAAGAAATAAATTTCTGTTGTTTAAGCCAGTCTGTGGTATTTTGTTATACAGTGATCCTACTCTGCATAGCACTATTATGTCTTGTAATCATCCATAGCATATTCTGTACTCTACAGGTTTTATTTCCTGGTAGTTTCATATTTTTTATTATTAGATGTTCCTAAATTTATTGGAGAACCGGAGTTCACGTACTGGATACAATCTATGGATCGTCTCCCAAGGAAAAAAAGGCACATAAGTTGATTCATGCAATGTTAGGTACGATGTTTCGTGCATTTCCTGGAGCTCATTTATGGATCATCTAAATTTGGTAGATCTCAGGTTAAGAATCTGTTTTAGATCATAAAGAGTAAATACTAAAGCTCATCTCATTTAATCCTCTTATTTAACAGATGACAAATGGAGGCATGGAACTTATCAAAGTAGTTACTTTTTCAAGTGAGCTAACTAGATGTCCCTGTTCTATAGCTGAGATACTGAAGATGGTATCTTCAAGGCAAATGCTCTATTTATCTCACCAAGACACATGCCACAGCAAGTTCTTGCCATAATGGTTTTTGAAAAAGCCCTTCACCAACTGCTGACTTGCCATCTCAACTGAACTCAAAATCCTCATTTTCAGGGCTTCTCTGTTACTCTGACACATTGATATACCTGCTTTCCCAGGGACTTACATTTTCAGCAGTAGCCTTGGACATTTTCTTGCTGGTGCCCATATGCAAGTTGGGAAAAACATGCACTGACCAAAATTACAAACCCAGTGTGGTAGACTGAAAAAGTAGCCACACATTCTTTCCTTCCTTATACCTACACCCTAGCAAGGTGACACAGTAGCTCCTTAAATCAGGAAGTAGGTTCTTTTTCTCCACCCTGGACTGGCCTTGAGACTTCCTTTGAAAGAGTGATATTGTACTAGTTCAGAACCTGAGGCCTCGTGTGCTTTCACTCTCGCTCTTGGAACCTTGGCTGCCAGGTGAGTAAGCCCAAACTAGCATCACATGGATCACAGTTACCCGAGCCTGCAAGCTGAACCCATCAATAAGCCAGGTAACCCATCCGAACCACCAGCTGACCAGAGATACATGAGTGAACCCAGCCAAGATTAACCAAGCCCAGCCGGGACCAGATCTTCCCAGCAGAACTCAGCCCAAACTGAAGACTGATTCAGAATCATGGGCTAAATTACTAGCTACGATACTATGTGAAGCTGCAATGTCACCTACAGTGTATTGTAGACATAAATCATTAACTTACATCTAATCAAGTCTTGAGATCTAATTTCCAATTTACAGGAAATATACAGGATAAAGGAACAAGCTAACTTCTGTTTGGGGATGAGGCAGGTATACATAAATAAACACACACATATGCATAATAAACACACACATATGCATACTCTATACACATCATTTTACACTCTTGCTGTAGTGTTTTACATTAGAGAACTCCCTGAGAACTTCTGGGGGACATTTTCCCAGAACTTTATTGTGCCTAAAACCTAGTCTTAAAAAGAATAAAAAAATCATACCAGTGTTCCAGCAGCACTGTTTACAGGGTTCTGTAGACCGAAGATGTGCAGTTGCATTTCAGGGACCCTGAAGAAAGGTGAAGTCTAGTCACTTTAGAAGCTGTGACAAAAGTTCATCTATATACAGTCTCTGAATTGACCACTTCTCAGTTAAATCTTTTTTAGGACCATTTTAACACCCAGCTTCTGAAGCCCAGCTGTACAGTGTCTGTGACTCACAGAGTGAAGGAAAACCATCAGACTGGCCATTTTTCATCTCAAAATTTTTATTCTCATTGACACAAGGAAGAATTTATTATCAGCTTCTGCAAGATGCAGGTAATAAATCAGCCTTAGGAGTTTGAACTAGAAATGGATAAGTATGACCAGAATGTGGGTCCGTCTGATATCAGGAGTGGCTGGGAGTTCTGAAATTTTTTTTAACTAATATTATACATTTTTTTTAAACCCATAACATATTTTCTTAAGGATTTTCTCCTTCACTTCTAAGCCCACATGGCTTATCGCGGAAAATGGAACCCATGTACTGTTGAATGTATTTACACCCCGTTCATTATAGGCATTACATTATACGACACTGACATTCTCTTCTGTAGGAGTTATTTCAGGGCTCAGATGATTCTGAGGCTAAAATTTTAGAGAACTCTCTTCTCCCAGCCCCTCAAAGAGTCCCAGAATTTGTAAACCATACTCTTGACTCCTCACTGGAACATCAGATCCTTTTTTACACACACACACACACACACACACACACACACACACACACACACATATATATATACGTTCTTTTTTTTTATATTCTTTCCCATTATGGTTTATTACAGGATATTGAATATAGTTCCCTGTGCTATACATTAGGTCCTTGTTGTTTATCCATTGTATATATATATATATATAGTTGGCATCTACTAATCCCAAACTCCCAGGCCATCACTCTCCCATCCCCCCTCCCCCTTGGCAACCACCAGGAACATCCGATTCTTAAAAAAGGTTTGTCCAAGTTTAATATTCATCTGATGGAAAGATCTCCAGATTAGGGAAACCAATCCTTCCCCCTCTCTCTTTTGTCCTTGATTCTAGCTGCTTTGGATAAAGCGAATGAAATTGTTTCTCTGTGAAGCAGCAGTTGGTACAATCTTGCAACCCTCTCAGCAACTGAATGAAACAGGATGCCATTGGGGACTTCCAGAGTAAGTAAAGAAAAGGCACCATATGAGTGCAAGGTGCTACCAGACTCTTCACAAAGCCCATTTCAAAATATTATCTCCCCGGAAGGCAGATGAGGAACTGCTAACGGTACAGCTGGAAACACCTGCCAGTGTGCACTCAGAGGAGTGTCTCCACCGCCCTTGGCTTCCACGGCGTCTCTGAGAAATGACGGCTGCCCTTGTCCCCAAAGGTGCTATGTGCGCATTACTCCAGTTACTATTATTGCATAACAATGTACTTCAAATGTCAACATGTAAAACAACTATCATTTTATTTTGCTCCCAGATTCCGTGGGTCAGGAATTCAGGCAGAGCTTGACTGGGACAGACGGTCCCACTGGGGGTCATGCAAGAGGCTGCAGTCAGATACTGGCTGAAACCGCAGGTATCTGCAGGTTCAACTGGGCTACACGTCCGAGATGGTTCACTCACACAGCCGGCAGCTGACGCTAGCCATCGGAGGGGAGCTCAGTGGGGGCTATTGACCAAAGAGCTTCCCCATGGCCCCTCCACTGTGGCAGTCCCAGGGTAGCTGGACTCCTTATACAGATCAAAGCTCCAAATGCAGGCATCCCAGCAGCCAAGGTGGAAGTTGCATGGCTTTTGATGACCTAACCTTGGAAGTGACAGAGATTATAACTGAGCAGGACCCTAGGAGGGCTTCCCAGAATAGACCCGCCCCACCCATGTCCTCCGCCTGCCTTTTGTCTGTAGAAAAACTTTAGTCAAAGAATAAATTTAATCTGAGAAGTGAGCAAATGCAGACAGAAAGGAAAAACAATAGTTTAGCCATTAAACAAAGTCAAGGACCTTTAGTTCTTCCCCCAGGACTATAGAGAATATTCTGAGCCGTGTCCTTTGAGCTGTTTTGCAGGTACTGAAAACCCCACCAGGTGGAGGAAGTTAACCGTCTGCGGCCCACAGGCATGTAGACCTCAGACCAGTTGGAACCAGAAGGCTGACGATGCCGACTCCCCATTACGTCACCACCAACCAATCAGAAGAATGTCCACGAGCTGACCACGCCCTGCTCCTTGAACACCGTAAAACTCCTCACGACCCCCTCCAGGGCGGGGCACACAGTCTTGAGGGCATGAGCGCGCTGTGTTCCCCTTTGCTTGGCAAAGCAATCAAGCTCTTTCTACTTCACCCCAAACTCTGTCTCCGTGTTTCTATTCGGCACCAGTGAACAGAGGCCAAGTTCTGGCAACAGGATCACTTTTCTCCTATTCTATTGGTGAAAGCAGTCACAAGCCTGCCTAGATTCTAG
>NW_006795975.1:1450695-1476057 GCF_000442215.2 Lipotes vexillifer | reverse complement strand
GAAAAGAATCCATAGACCCCCACGTCTCAATGGGAGGTGTGTCAAAAATTTGCAAATGAGACTTTAAAACCACCCCAGTTACTACGGATACTCCCACGGAAATCTGTTATGTAACCAAAAGTTAACCCTGAGGCCAACACTGCTGCTGCCATGGTGCACGTCTGGGTCCACCTCCAAGTATAAAGGGCAGTTCCGGGGTTGCTGACAGTGACCCACTGCAGGGGCTCAGGCCGCTCTGTCTCATAGCCTGAGGGCTTTCTCTGGGGTATGGGAAGGAGCTCAGTCCTAAGGTAACCCCCAACCAAGAAGAGACAGAGTCTGCGGGTAAATACCCAACTTCCTGTCCTTCTGGGGAGACAGCTCCGAGGCACTTTCAGATGGTCCCCAACACAATGGTGTGGCGGCCAGCTCACGAGCACACCCTGTACGGGCTTCCCTCCTGTCCCTCTCCGGCTCTTCCTGGTCACTTCTGCCTCCTCGCATCCCTTCCCAGTACCCAACTTCCTGTCCTTGGCTTTTAGGAGGATGCAAACTAAAACACTCATTACAGGTGTCCTGGCAAGAGAAAACCCTGAGCACCCTTGCAACAGATGGTCTGAAAGTCCTTCCCCGGCCCAAATTCCTGCTATTGTCATCATCCATTTCATGAACTGGGTCAATTGCCCTGCATTCTCAAAGAAGTCACAGGGTAAAGCCAAAATCACCCCCATGCCCGGGGTGGGGGGGGTGGGCAGCGGGAAACCAAGTTTCCCTTAGCGGATCCCACCTTCTCAATGAAAGAAAGCACTTGTTGCACCAAAAAGCCGGGCCTCCCTGAAAGCAGCCATAAAAGTCAGCACTGAACAATGGTCTAAAGCCTGAAAAGAAATTAAGCAAGATTGAAAATAAATAGATCCCGGTAAAATCTAAACTTTCATAGCCAGCAAACTGCAGGCAATTACAATTTCTGCCGTGAAGGGTGGGTTTTATGGATGGATTTTATTTTATTCTTTCGCTTCTCATCCTTGCCTCCTGGAAAGCTATGCTCTGGAATTAGCGTATCAGATGAATCAGCCTTCCCTGGTCTCGCAGGATCTCTTATAACTAGCTTTGTAACATAATGCAGGAGTGACTGTGCGCAAAGCTCAGAAGAGTGAGAAAATCCATCTAGAGCAGTTGCCAGAAGTTTCAGTGTTTTCTCAAGCTTAGTTGGCTAATTCAATTTCTTGGCATAATCAAGAATGGGTCCCCAGATCCGCCAGGCCTTTCTGGCTCCCCTTAGGTTGGAAATGTCTTGAGAATCTTCCGTTTCTCTGGAGGCTTCTCTTATGTCCTACCTGAATGGAGGAAGTGTGGTCACAGAAGTGACAGAAGTTTCTCATGTGTCCAGCCTTGGATTGGAGCGGGAGTTTAATACATCCATGCCAGCCACCCCCAAAACTTCTTAAGTCCCACAGACTGTTACCAACAGAAGTAACAAAACTGCCTGGGAGACAGCAACCTGGTTGTTTTCTTGAAAGAACTCCAGAGACCAAATTATACAATTTCTAACACTGGGCTATTCAGGGGCCTGGTAAACACAGAAACCACAAGAGGGAAGGGAAGGAAAGAGAGACCGGAGCAGGATGTCTGCCCTAATTCCGCATTCGCTTTGCTCTGCTCTGTTTTATAACAATGTCAGCTCTATGGAATAAAACCAAATGTGGTGTCTGTGTCTTTAAAGCCCAGGCAGTTTGGGCAATAGATAGGTTGCCATGGCAACCTGTAATTCTTCTGTCAACTAAATTGAAAAGCAACAATAGAAAATCCCTAGCAAACAAAGTGTGCTACCTCTCAATGACAATTATCTGTTTATTACAGTCTGGCTTTGAGTGCTGAAAAATACAAACACCTAGAATCCTTTGCCATGTGTGAATGAAGCAGGCTATTTTTTTTCTTTTTTCTTTCAAAAGCTCTCAGACAGAAAAGAAGAAAACAAACAAGCAAGTTTCTGAGAGAGTTTAGATGTCAAGAAGAATGTTCCCAGTACACACACACTGCACAAAAGAAGCAAGCCGGATTAGGCAATTCAGAAATCTATGGCAACAGGAAGGGGTAAGACCTCAGCCAGTAAGTGTGCTACATCATACTTGCTTGAATAAAGGCCTAAGACCCTACTAAGCTTCGACATGTGTGCTTTGCACACCAAAAAGAGATTTTAAGATTATAAACCCAGGGGACTTCCCTGGTGATGCAGTGGTTAAGAATCCGCCTGCCAATGCAGGGGACACGGGTTCCAGCCCGGGTCCAGGAAGACCCCACATGCCACGGAGCAACTAAGCCCGTGTGCCACAGCTACTGAGCCTGTGCTCTAGAGCCCGTGAGCCACAGCTACTGAGCCCACGTGCCACAACTACTGAAGCCCGTGCACCACAACTACTGAGCCTGTGCTCTAGAACCCACGAGCCACAACTACTGAGCCAGCATGCCACAGCTACTGAAGCCTGCGCTCCGCAACAAGAGAAGCCACTGCAATGAGAAGCCCGCGCACCACAACGAAGAGTAGCCCCTGCTCGCCGCAACTAGAGAAAGCCCGCACACAGCAACGAAGACCCAATGCAGCCAAAAATAAATAAATTTATTTATTTAGAAAAAAAAGATTATAATGCCAATAAAACATCAAAAAGCTCCTCCACCAATAGTCAATCAATTTAAACAACCTTTATTGAAAGCCTACTGGGGCATTTTGTAAGACACTCAAGCTACAAGAACAGGGAAGGACTTCCCTGGCGGTCCAGTGGTTAAGACTCCATGCTTCCACTGCAGGGGACACGGGTTCAATCCCTGATCAGGGAACTAAGATCCCACATGCTGCATGGTGTGGCCAAAAAATAAAAACCAGGGAAGACCCGATCTCTGACCTCTATAAGCTCATGGTCGGGGAATGGGGGGGTAGGGGAAACAGATACATAAATTATATGACCAGGTTTCCCAAGTGTTACAGGCTGAGTCATGTCCCCCCAAAACTCCATATGTTAAGTCCTAAGCCACAGTACCTCAGAATGTAACCATATTTGAAGATATGGTCCTTAAAGGAGTAAATCATATTAAAACAAGGTAACTAGGGTAGACCCTAACCCAATCTGACTGGCATGTTTATATGAAGAAGAAATTTTGGACACAGACAAGTACGGGAGGAAGATGTTGTGAAGACACAGGGAGGAGGCGGCCGTCTAGAAGCCCAGGGGCAAGGCCAGGACAGAGCCTTACCTCACGGTCCTCAGAAGGAACCAACCCTGCTGACACTTTGATCTCGGACTTGCAGCTTCCAGAACCGTGAGAAATGAATTTCTGTTGTCACCACCCAGTCTGTGGTACTTTGTTACAGCAGCCCTAGCAAACTAATACTCCGAGCTATATTCTAGAGTAACGGTCTGCAACCGTTTTGGCACCAGGGACCGGTTTCGTGGAAGACAATTTTTCCACAGACGGGACAGGGAGGGGGAATGGTCCAGGTGGTGACGCGAGCAGTGGGGAGCGATGGGGCAGCGGCAGATGAAGCTTCGCTCACTCACCCGCCACTCACCCGCCACTCACCTCGTGCTGCGCGGCCCGGTGCCTAACAGGCTGTGGACCGCTAACAGTCCACGGCCTGGGGGTTAGGGACCCCTGTTCTAGAGTAGTGGTGCGCAATTGTTTTGCTGAATCAGAGTCGCCTGGAGGATTTTTTAAAACAGACTGTTAGTCTCCAGCTACAGAGTTTCTGATCCAGGAGTTCTGTGGGGACTCTAGAACCTGCAATTTTTTTTTTTTTTTTTGCCACACCACACGGCTTGTGGGATTTTAGTTCCCCAACCAGGGATCGAACCCAGGCTTTCAGCAGTGACAGCGAGAAGTCCTAACCACTGGACCGCCAGGGAATTCCCTGGAACCTGCATTTCTAACATGTTCTCAGGTGCTGCTGCTGCTGCTGGTTTGAGCACTCCTCCCTAAGAACCACTGTTTTAGGGGTACAACTTCAAGATAAGGGCTATATCTAATCTGGCAGAATCAAGACAGGAGACCTCTTGCTTCCTACCTGCCCCGAGACTGAAACGGGAAGTTTTCAAACCTGAGCTTCACACCAAGGTGCAGGAACAGGAGGTGAGCTGCCCAGGTATGCTCACCCCACTGGAGGACACAGTCAAAAAGTTGCACCTTGCAGCAATCCCAAACCTTGGGAAACAGTAACCCTGTCCACTACTAAAACACGGCCATGAATGGGTCCTGGGTTCTGATCAATAAGACTGGCAATCCTCCCTGCATTGAGAAGGTCGTCAGGAGGGTAGATGGGGGATGCAGTTCAATCCTCCCTGTGTTACCAAACCCAAGTTCGTGTGCCCAACACACAGTGAGGCCAAACTGAAACATCGGAGTCTGGAGCAGAGAAAGATTTATTGTAGAGCCAAGCAAGGAGAATGGGTGCCTTGTGCCCAAAAAAAACCGAACTCCCCGAAGGGATTCAGCAAAGCATTTTTAAAGGCCAGGTGAGGAAGGGGCGTGGTTGGTTGTTGCAGACTTCTTGGTGTCAGAATCCTTTGTTCTTGCAGCTGTCCATGTAGGTCAGGTCACGATGTTCCTGTAAACTTCCAAGACAAATGTTATTCTCTATTCTGCTTTTTATCTCTGTATGAATGGAAAAGCATTATACCCTCAAAGGTCAGAGCCTTGAGAATGGGCTCTATATTTCAGGCTCTAGGCAACATTCTTTCATTCTTTCTTTTTTTTTTTTTTTTTTTTTTGGCTGCGCTGAGCGGCATGCAGGATTTTAGTTCCCCGACCAGGGATCGAACCCATGCCCCCTGCAGTGGAAGCGTGGAGCCCTGACCACTGGACCGCCAGGGAAGTCCCTAGGCAACATTCTTAACTCAAAGCAGAAGCAATAGAATACAAAAGTTAAAGAAACAGATCTAATATGGAGTCAGATTTCTTCTTCGCTATTACACCTGCCTTGAGAAGGTCGTCAGGAGAGTAGATGTGGGACAGAGGTGTTCTCTCCCATCCAGCCAGAGGCTGAAGACTGGAGGGAGGGGACAAAAGAATTCCTCTCTTGCCCTCCCTACAACCCAAGCTACTTACTGGGCCTCTACCCCCAAGTCACACTTTAAAGTCTCAAGACAATCCCTCCTCTGGCTGTGCCCCTCTCCTCGGCCAAGTATGCCCAGAACCCATCCTAGCTTCTAGATCAGCTCCAGATCTGAACCCCCTGCCCGAATGGCCCTGGGCTGCTTCCCAGGCCTGCACAAGCCTCTTTCCTTGGATGACACAGCCGAACTACACTGCCAGTATCCAAAGCTCTGGGCCCCAGGGATGGTGAAGGGGGATGAGCAGAGCTTGGACCTAGGAGCCAGGGTGTGTGAGAGGCTGAGCAGTGCATTGGTACCTGGGGTGGAAGGAGCCCTAAACTGTAGCATTTACTGATTTCCACAGCTATCAACACTCCCACTGGGGACAATTTCAAGATACCAATGTGAAGTCAAAAGGCTCACAAAATTCCTGAAAAAATAGCTCCTCTTGCTATGGAACAAAGGCGGGAGTGGGCAAAGGACAGGGACAGGCTAGTGGCCTTCGTTTGTATTTTTGCCCCAGCCCTGCATATATTAGAGGTAAGCCAAGAGCATCATTTCTGCATCAACAAGGATGTTGCTCTGGGCATGACTGATTGTAGCTATCAGTGATAAGCTCACAAAGGAGGACCCTTCCTCCCTAACAGGGTTCCATGCAGAAGACAATATTGTTGGTTGCCTACCCGACAGCCATTCTCCAACCCCTTGTTCTTTCTGGGAGAGACTGCTGCTATCTACAGAGGGTGAAAGACACTACATACCAGCTTTCCAGGCTCCTTTGCCACATGAGACCCAACTGGCCAGTGGCAGCTGAGACGTGAAGTCTGCTGGGGCCTCCTGAGAAAGGTTCCCCCCTAATAATCAAGAGGAAGGTCTCTTCTTCTCTGGACACAGTGCTTCTGTTGTGATGCCTGATGGTGGTGCCCTCTTGCAATGTTACAAACATGCACGAGATGACAAAGAAGGATCAGAAGTTCCTGGGTTTTGTTTTGTTTTTATTAATTGTGATAAAATACACATATCATAAAATTAACCATTTTTAAGTGTATAGTTCAGTAGTGTTAAGTACAATCACATTGTTGTGCAACCAACCTCCAGAACTTTTTTATCAGTTTTTGTAGTTGATTTACAATGTTGTGTTAATTACTGCTGTACAGCAAAGTGACTCAGTTATACATATATATATATATATATACATTATTTTTAATATTCCTTTCCATTATAGTTTATTACAGGATGTTGAATATAGTTCCCTGTGCTATAGAGTAGGGCCTTGTTTTTTATCCATCCTATATATAATAGTTTGCATCTGCTAATCCCAAACTCCCACTCCGTTCCTCTCCCACTCCCCACCCCTTGGCAACCACTAGTCTGTTCTCTATGTCCTTGATTCTGTTTCTTTTTCATAGATAGGTTCACTTGTGTCATATTTTAGATGCCACATATAAGTGATATCATATATTTGTCTTTCTCTTTCTGACTTACTTCACTTATGATAGTCTCTAGGTGCATCCATGTTGCTGCAAATGGCATCATTTCATTCTTTTTGATGGCTGAGTAATATTCCATTGTGTATACGTGCCACATCTTCTTTATCCTTCCATCAATGGACATTTAGGTTGCTTCCATGTCTTGCCTATTGTGAATAGTGCCGCTATGAACATAGGGGTACATGTATCTTTTTGAATTATAGTTTTGTCTCCAGAACTTTTTTCATCTTGCAAAACTGAAACTCTGAAATGCCTCTCCATCCTGCCCCTCCCCTTCATCTCCAGGCAACCACCATCCTACTTTCTATCGCTATGAATGTGGCCACTCTAAAGTACTTCATATAAGTGGAATTATACAGTATTTGTCATCTTGTGACTGGCTTACACTCAGCGTAAGGTTCATCCTAGTTGTGGCATGTGTCAGAATTTTTTCTTTTTTAAGACTGAATAATACTCCCATTGCACGTACACGTGCCACATATTGTGTATCCATTCAGACGTCAGTGAACACTTGGGTTGCTTCCACCATATTTGGCTACCATGAATAATGCTGCTATAATGTGGATGCACAAATACCTTTGCAAGACGCTGCTTTCAATTCTTTGGGGTATAATCCCAGAAATGGCATTGTTGGATCATATGGCAATTCTATTTTTAGGAGTGCCATACTGTTTCCACAGCAACTGCACCATTTTACATTCCCACCCACAGTGCACAATGCTTCCACACCCTCACCAACACTTACTTTCTTTTTTTGTTTTCCTGTTTGTTTGATGATAGCCAATCTAATGGGTGTGAAGGGTACTCGAGTTCTTTTTTTTTTTTTTTGCGGTACGCGGGCCTCTCACTGTCGTGGCCTCTCCCGTTGGGGAGCACAGGCTCCGGACGCGCAGGCTCAGTGGCCATGGCTCACGGGCCCAACCGCTCCATGGCACGTGGGATCTTCCCGGACCGAGGCACAAACTCCTGCATCGGCAGGCGGACTCTCAACCACTGCGCCACCAGGGGAGCCCGGTACTCAAGTTCTTGATGGCACTTGGAGCCACTGAACCAGCCTGGAATTGCCCTGCCTCCAGAGGTCTTTAGCAGGAAAGAAGTAATAACTATCCTTATTGTTTTACTCCCTTTTCGATAGGTCTTAAGCATCTTCTAATTGATGCACTGCTCTTTCTATGAGACCTCAGACAAAAAGGATTCATTTATGATTTAATTCTGTTTCTCGTGCTTTCCGTTATGTGCTGCTTTCCGCACTCTTGGAGCCTAACACTAATTCTACCCCAGGGTCAAGTTGTGCTATAGAGCTACTACCAATACAAAGGGGTGCTCATGAAACCTTCATCCATAACAACCCCGAACTGGAAACAGCCCAGATATTCATCAATAGGAAAAATAAACTGTGGTACGTCCATACAAAGGAATACTATTCAGCAATAAAAAGGAACATATAGTTTTAGAACAGGTTAATCTAATCTATAGTAGAAGAAATCAGAGCTTAGTTACTGTCTCCGTAGAGGTGAGGATTGCCTGGAAAGGGGTCTGAGGGGACTTTTTGGGGTGACAGTAATGTTCTATACCTCAGCTGGGTTTCGGGTTGCACAGGGAGACTGCATTTGTCAAACAGAGTGATGAATGTACCTAAAGATGTGTGCATTCCATTGTCTACAAATTTTACATCAAAAGAACAAACTGTAAATTAATATTCAACTCTAGCAAACTATATGCAAGCTGAAAATTTTAGGGGGCAGTTTACTGATGACTGCAATTTACTTTATTATTTTTTTGAAACCCAAGATGGACTGATGGATAGATATGTAATAAACAAGTACAAAATAGTGGTAAAATACAGGTGGTAGGTGTCTGGGTGCTCCCTGTAAAATTCTTTTGACTTCACCAGTTAAGGGTGTTGGAAAGTGACAGTAGGTGAAATTTTGGTTTTACAGTGTAAAGATTTCTCTGATTTCCTTGAGGGCTGGAGTAAAGTTAGAAGGATTTAGGGGAACCCACATACACCGTTGATGGGAATGTAAATTGATACAGCCACTATGGAGAACAGTATGGAGGTTCCTTAAAAAACTAAAAATAGAACTATCATACGACCCAGCAATCCCACTACTGGGCATATATACCCTGAGAAAACCGTAATTCAAAAAGAGTCATGTACCACAATGTTCATTGCAGCTCTAATAGCCAGAACATGGAAGCAACCTAAGTGTCCATCGACAGATGAATGGGATAAAGAAGATGTGGCACATATATACAATGGAATATTACTCAGCCATAAAAAGAAATGAAATTGAGCTATTTGTAATGAGGTGGATAGACCTAGAGTCTGTCATACAGAGTGAAGTAAGTCAGAGAAAAACAAATACTGTATGCTAACGCATATATAAGGAATCTAAAAGATGCAGACCTACTAGAGAATGGACTTGAGGACACGGGAAGGGGGAAGGGTAAGCTGAGACAAAGTGAGAGAGTGGCATGGACATATACACACTACCAAATGTAAAACTGATAGCTAGTGGGAAGCAGCCGCATAGCACAGGGAGATCAGTTTGGTGCTTTGTGACCAGCTAGAAGGGTGGGATAGGGAGGGTGGGAGGGAGGGAGATGCAAGAGGGAAGAGATATGGGGATATATGTATATGTATAACTGATTCACTTTGTTATAAAGCACAAACACACCATTGTAAAGCAATTATACTCCAATGAAGATGTTTAAAAAATTAAATTAAAAATAAGTAAATAAATAAAATGCAATGCCACATTAAAAAAAAAAGTAGTTTCTAATCATTTTAACTACATAGTTATGATTGCCACAAATAATATAAATTACAATGATATAGTGTAAATTTTAATGTGTTATTGACTATACGAGATGACACAATGAAATGTTTATTTGCTTGAACCCATATGTAGACTCCTAGCAGCTACATCATTGAACTGACACAGGTGTTTTGTATTGTAATTCAAAAACCACAGATGTCCTTGCCATAATGAATGGTATTCCAAAATGAGGAAATAAATCTTGGTCTGGTTTTGCCTTGAAAAAAAAAAGGATTTAGGGGAAGAGGTAAGAGAATCAACTACAAAAAACTTCACGCTCTTTTACACTTTTACTACAAAAACCTACATTTCTGTTAGGATCAAAAACTGGAAAGCGCTGCTGTGCAGGAAAGGTCTGGTCTTGAGCATCCCGCGTTCCCCTAGCACTTGAGGACAGCCTGGAGCAGACAGGTCAGCCCGGCGCCCCCTGCCGGGCGCTCCTGACATTGCTCCTGCTCTGGGTCCCCTCCTCCAGCTTCGCAGGAAACTTGGGGGAAGGGAAACTCCTCAACACAACCCCCTCCCCGGCACACTTCTGCCCCTGAGCCTTGAGAGGTGACTCGGGGCTAATGGCGGGCGAGGGAGGACCATGGACAGACGGCAGGCCGGCAGGGCGCCAGTTCACCCTGGGTTAAGGTAGGTGAGATGTCACCCTTTAGCTGCAGGGTCTCTGCCCACCCCAATCCCCAACACATTCTCCACTCTGGCCCTTCTTTCTCTTTTAACTGTATTGTTTGTGTACCATCACATCACAGAGGTCGGCCCTGAAAGGGATGCTGGAGGGCGTAGTTCAATCCCCTCACTTCGCAGAGGAGCGCTGAACCCAGGACGGGAAAGGGAACCTCTAGAGACCATTGAGGATACGGAAGTAATTTTTACTGTCCAGAAGCATTAAGCCAATGATTCCTGCCCTCTGACGTAGAAGCGCACCTTGGACGATGCCGGCACCAACTAGAACACTAAGGATCCTCCCTGTATGTTCTCGTCTGGGGGACCGGTGATGAGATACAAGACTCGGTTATCTGCTGTCCCGTATTTCAGATTCTCCTGAGGAAGCAGTGTCTGAAGGCTGAGGTCATCACTGAGTCAGTCTTTACTGACAGGGCAGTTTCTAGCTGAGAAGGCCTAAATCAAGAGTCACCCCTCAGTGACTCCAGCCCAGAGGGCTTGTGAGAGACCCACCACCCAGGCTGAGCGGGGAGAGGACCCTGCAGGGCGCCTCACTGCCCCAGGGACAACTCCCGCTTTCTCCTCGTTCTATTTAATGGCAGGGACCTAGGGTCTGTATAGGCTTCACTGTCTGCAAAGTTTTTAATACACCTCATTTAGTCTTGCAGCCACTTGAGTTTACCCTTTTTACAGAGAGAAAATTTTACTTAGGGGTTGGGGGGATAACATTGGACTATTATGTACTGAATCCTTGCCTAAGAGCTTCCCCTTTACCCCTTCCCAAACAACCCACATCTGCAGAGATCAAAGTAGACCTACGAAAAACCACTCTGCCAAGGAGACCCCAAGGCCAGTGCCTCTCTGTTACACATAACAGCTGAGAACAGATTCTAAGGCCCAAATACCTGGGTTTTGCAATCTGACTCTCTACTCAGTAGCTGTGCGACCTTCAATAAGTTACTGAAACCTCTGAACGCTGGTTTCAGAATCACCTCTTGGGGTTAAGCAATAGTGGTGTGCTGCTAATGTTTAACAACCAGCTCCCTGGGAAGGAAAAACATATGTATGAGTGTGTATGTATGTATTATTCTTACTGAAAGGCTACGCAGCACACAACATATAAACCGTACAATACTCTTTACTGTAAATTCCATATAAACAATTAATTCTCATAGAATGCATTCTTTTATTTTTGCCAGAGTTGCAACTGACAAAACAAGTATAGTTCTGGCATGAATGTTGATTGATATTTTAAGTACATTAATACAACAAAACAAACAGTAAGAACTATGTTAGAACTTGACTTGTTTATCAGTGAGATGAGAAACTTCTTTGCTGAATCAGATAATAGTTTTCAACTACTGGACAATTTCTTCACTTCTCTGTGCCATTTGCAATGGTTAATGGCAACAGACTTTTAACCTGTATTATTAACATTTTCTCCATCACTTTCTTAAGTCTAGAAAATCAACAAAACAATAAATCAAGCCGTGATTCAGAGCATGTGCAGCTTTTCACGGTATAAATAATCCCTTGGCAGGGAGTTGGGAAGAGACGTGCAGGAACACAGCGTCATGAAGTATTCCCACCATACACATAACCCACCATACACATAAAGCATTAACAATAAACTTAAAAGAATTAGGAAGAGGCGAGCTTTGAGTATTCTCTTTCAAATATAACTCAACTGTAAGCTTATATGATTTAACTTTTAATAATGGCTGTGTTTCTAACAACCAGGTCCCTAAATTCCTGAATATGTCACACCAGACCTCAGGAGCCCCCAGAAGCTGGCCCCGGCACAGCACGGCTAGAACAGGAGCTGCTGGCAGCCACCAGTGCAAGTGCCGTGACTGGCAGCCACCTGCTGTACCGGCATACAACTTCACAACGCTGTCCGGATTAGCGCGCTGGATTTTCATGGAACCTCCCTTTACATTTGGATTAAAAAAAAATAAAAATCCTGAGACACAGATGTTCAATAAACATAAGTAATGAAGAACTAAACCATCAGTCTATTCCTCAAAAATCCTGTCAGATAAAACAGTTTAGAAAAAGAACAGCAATTGCAGGGGCAGGGGAGGGGCAAAAAGGTGATCAAGAGAATGGAAGTGTAGGTGCTTTCCACTTTTGGAAACTACCCTACTCGTGTTTAACTGCAGAATCTCTCAGGAAATGAAATGCCTCTCGTAGGAGGGAAAATTATAGATGAAAATTTACAAGCAAAGCAACAAAGTAATGGGGGGCAGGGGGGGGGAACTGCTGAGGTTAAGGGTAAGGAGGGTTCAGAGAAAAATGAAGCAACAGAAGAGAAGACCGCTTACCTTCGAGACCTCAGAAGATCCCACTCAATTCTACGTACACCAGTAAGGAAAATGGAGAAAAAAGATTTAGGAACGCCATATTCACCCCAGGTGTTTTGTATTGAGTTTTCTGAAAAACACTGATCTCACCCTCTTTAGTAATTTATGTTAAAATGTAGGGGGAGGGCTACATGTAGGGGAGTGGCGCAGTGGTTGAGAGTCTGCCTGCCGATGCAGGGAACATGGGTTCGTGCCCCGGTCCGGGAAGATCCCACATGCCGCGGAGCGGCTGGGCCCGTGAACCATGGCCGCTGAGCCTGCGCGTCCGGAGCCTGTGCTCCGCAACGGGAGAGGCCACAGCAGTGAGAGGCCCGCGTACCGCAAAAAAAAAAAAAAAAAAAAAAAAAATGTAGGGGAAATGCTGATTTTGAGAGCATGATTACCTTCTGGGGAATGTGCCGCACATAATGCGTTCTGGAGAGGTTCTGAGCTTCCTCGGAGACTGCCCTTATGGATCCTACACCCGTTCGATGCACTGTTGCTCTAAGTGGATCTACTACGCTGGTGTCTGAAAATCACCCCAAAGCCACCAACTTTCACACTGTGAAAAGTAACTCTGACTTTTACAGAGTTTTCCTACACTTTTAGACAGAGTAAGAGTTAAGAAAAGCAAATGTAACAAATTTTAACAGGCCGAAATGCGTGTAAAAACTAAAACCAGATCCGTGAACTGGCTGTCTTTACTCATTTACTCAGCTGTAGCATTCCCAAAATTTGGAAGGACTTTAATCTCTTTTGTTTTCCATCAACCACACATTTATTTAGAGCTCAATGTTTCTTACACTGTGCAAAAAA
Source organism: Lipotes vexillifer (assembly GCF_000442215.2). Lineage (NCBI taxonomy): Eukaryota > Metazoa > Chordata > Mammalia > Artiodactyla > Lipotidae > Lipotes > Lipotes vexillifer. The sequence continues at coordinate 1,462,855 of NW_006795975.1, read as the reverse complement.
GGGGCAAAATACAATGCAAATTTGTACAATAATCGACAGAATATGATCAACATCCTGATGAAAACCCAAAGTGGGTTAACAGGGATTTTTTCTCCAGAAAGCACACTTTCCAAGGAGCCCTCAGAAGAGCTCAGCACAGAAAAAAAAAAAAAAAAAAGGGCATAGCATAGAGATGACAAGAGGGCACCTTCAACCCCAGCATGGAAATGAAGTTCCTATTCCAAAAAGAAACATCCTAGGAATGCCACAAAGACATCTCAGTAACCTTGGTTAACCCAGTATTGCCACATTTGTTTAATCAAGAAGCCCATTTCTCCCACCGAACATCGATTAATATTCACAGAAAAGTAGTGGATACTACTGGTCTTGGAAACAACCGCAGGGAGTGCTGAGTTAAGTAACTACCTTAACTTTGCCCCACCAGTGGCTGGGGCACCACTGGGAAAGGGAAAAGGAGGTCGTGGTCCTGCTGAGGCTCCTTATCCCAGCCAAGGCTGAGTCTCAGCTATATCAGGTTCCCTACCCCTTCCTCTCTCACCATCTCCTTCCCAGAAAGACCACCTTATCAAATACGGCAAACCACTATTCAGCTGGCATTACAGAAAAACGATCCTTGCTGGAATCTCTCAACAAAGCCTACAACAGTCTTCTTTTTAAAACAGCCCTGCATACGGACATGCCCCCTCCCCCCACTGAATCAGAGATCTGTGCAATGCATAGGAGACCCTGCTCTGCTCCAGGGAAAGCAGTAAGTTAAATTATAGATGGTCTTCCCAAAAAGTCAGGATAGAAAAGATACCAAAAACCACAGCTGGTTAGAAATAATATTTATTATTCCCTCCCCCCATGTACAGATTACTTTTCAGAAAGAGGAAGATATTATCCATGTGTTCATCAATAACAGTTTGTAGAAAATAAACGTAATTCCTATCTTGTCAACAGTATAGTTCTATCATTTTTCTTAAAACAATAGCCGTTTTATTTTTCCATGTTAGTTCAAGAATAGCTTCAAGTTTTATGTTTCAGATCAAATCAAGACAATCTTTGTTTCTAGGTAATTTCCTGACAGAGCCCCTCCCCCCAGCCCCTAAAAAATTCTATATCCTAAGTGATAAACTCTTCTTGTACATTCAGCAAACTTTATATTGGAAAAGGATAACTGAGATAGGTACTTACTCTCGTGCACAGTAATAAATCTAGCTGAGCTTCTACACCTTGCTTTGCAATGATGTTTACATAAAATAAATCATATCTTATCAAGTTACAATGGTAATTTCTTGAAATGTAGTTACGAAAGCTATACATTTAATCCACTGAAATTTCCTTCTAATTTCTGAATCTGTAATTAAACCATCGCCATAAGGAAAAGCTTCATCCCAAGAAGATGTCCCCCCCCTTTTCCTCAGCTATTTCTCTCTAAAGGCTTGAACCCTCTCTCAGATCATGTAAAGAGATACATTAAAAGCACAGGAAAAAAATGTTTTAGCTCGCTGACATAATGCCCTTAAGTTTGCTGACATAATGCCCATATGTTAACTTTAAAATGTAAAATCAGAGTTAAAGCGTCACTTAATTCATACAGTACATTGTTCATTAATCAACAGTGTCCCACCAACTCAGAAGTTCCCTAAACTGGTCGTCTTCTCTGCATTTAGTAGGTTTATAACCAATGACTCAATCAAAGAATGTGCTTGTAAAATAGGCTGCTGGTTTAATTCTAGAATTAGAAGTTTCAATCTTGGGCTATTTTCAAATACAGAAATGCTGCAAGTGGCATATGAACTATTAATTTTGTTTCCCATTACCTACAGGAAGAATTTGTTCAAATAAAATTTTACAAGACAAAATGCAAATCTCTATATACCTATATATAGATGTATACATGTATATATTGAACCTAACTAAAGTTTTATAAGCAATACTAACATAGTTCTGGTTACACATTCCTAAAGACTTAGTAACTGTTTTAAAGATATATGTTATAAAGAGGCTTATGCAAAAGGCAAAAATTAAGAAACAACATGATCTTTGAGGTTTTCAGTATTACTTCAAAAAAGCTGTTTCTATTCCCCATATAAGAAAACTGTGCATTTATCTTAGAAAAAAAAATTATAAAAAGATAATGGTATCATGTAAAGAGTTCACAAAAACTATACTATATATCCCATAAAAGTCATACCTATCTAAGGTAAATCACGATTATGGTTTATATTGTATTACAGACATCACCATCACCTTTCCTCTTTAATAATGAGAGGGTTTAACTCTGTTTTAACTTAACTAGTGCCACAGAAATTCAAGTCCCAGTAGCAACAAGTTAAACAAGGTAACTACAAAATAAGGCATTCTGCTCACATGTCATTAAAGTAACAGGCTGAGTATAGTAAAATGGGATATTTTTGTTTTTGTAATTTTATTCAATCCAAAAATTATATAGAAGGCAATTTTACCCCAAAATCCAATTAATTGCTATCTTCCAGGGCAACAGAAAAACATACATAAAATCCTCAACTTTTTGGCAATTTTCTCCAACTGCCATAAAGAGGCTGATCTTATCTATTTAATAAAGCCTAGTATCAGAAATATGGATGAAATGTCTCTGACTATGCCATTTCTAAGCCTGTAGGTCACACACTAAATGATTTTTCAAATTATACATTAAATCTAATTTGACAAAATCCCTGTAGTGTTATTTAGGGGAAAAAAAAACCCAAGTGGATCCAGAACACGCTTGCACACCCACACTCACACACACAGGCACACATCAACATATTGAACAGTTTTCTTAAACACTGGTTGGTTCTCCAGAAAGACTCCAAATATTTATCGTCAAGCTACAGCATGTGTGTAAGGGGCAGCAATGCAACTTTCTTAGCACAAAGTAAGAATCTGAATGAACTTTTAAACAACTAGTACCTGAACCAAAGATTCTGCCAAAGATGAACTCTGAAATACATGTTTTTTGAAATCCGGACTCAACTGCCTGTTGCACTTGTACATTAAGTGTTGCTTAGATAAACAAAAATAGAGCATAAATTCATTACTCTACTATCTAAAGATTTAAAGCAATGGTTATGTCATCAACAGGTAGAACGCACCTAATTTGGGTCTTCTGACACCTCTTGCTTTAAGTTTATTGTATGATAAAGTTCTTCACAGTTTAAAATATTGTGAAGAAATATATTTATATATAACTATATTCACATAGATATTATGTACACATACTATGTATTTAATGTACCCATAAACTTTGAATATGTGTGTGCCAGAAGGATAACCCACACATACGCAGGAACCCTGAATAATAGATTGGTGTGGACTGTGAAATGATTTCTCAGAAATGCATAGAAATAAAAAGAGTATTATTATGAATAATTAGAATAACAAAACTTTTACCGTATTTACATAGTGCCTATCTCCCAGGAGGTAAATACGCTTTCTAGACATTCGTCAGCATCTCTGTGAGGCGGGGCATTGGGAACACGATCAAGTCTCATTTTCCACAACCAGCGAGCCTGTCCAGGACCACGTACTTTCATGGTGGCAGAATGGAGCACAGACAAGGAGGCTTCCTAACTTGCAAAGTCTCCAAACACCAGATCAAACAGTCTTGGGGTGAAATCAAGTTTCCATCTTACAAGAGAACTTCCACCACAAAGGATTAATTTTTAAGTCCTCATATACTTGTGATTGTGCATTGTATTTGTACCACAGGGAGATCAAAATGGTTTTTGGTTTTGGCAGATGAAAAAGTCTAACATTCAGTGTGACTATAATTCAGTGTAACTTCTCCAGTTTAAGTGCAACACCGCTGACTGGTCTACCGGGGAACTGCGGTCAATGTCTAAGCATGGCTGAAGAAATCTCAAACAAACAGCTGCTGCCTGGTCACAGAGGCGGCCTGCAGTCTGATGCTGTCTTAGAGGTCTCTCCTACCTCCACGTATGGGACACACGTAAATAAGCATTTCCGCACGAAATATACAGTCAGCATGAATCAGTCCATGTTTAAGTAAACCAAGGCCTTAGGGGTGAACTTTAAAGGCCAAGAGCTCCTCGGAGTGCATGTTGTTTAAAGATCGAAGATCTGGCAACTTTAGAAGAAGTTTTGTAAAGATAGAGGCCTCGTTTGGATGGTTTTTCATTATTAAGGTCCTTAGGGCGCGGATGAGCGTTTCCTGCAAAGCCTCCACAGAGTTGACGTTTTCTATCCCGGATCGATCTGAGGGAGAGCGAGGAAGAGAGCGAGATGGAAGAGAGCACACGTTATTAGCGCTGAACACAAACATAGTCCGCGCTGTCGGCCTCCTCAGTGAATTCAAAACAGGGTTCTACACACTGCAACAGAGGCAAAAGATAACTGACAATGTTTTAAATCCCAAAGGCAAACTTTTGTAGCTATTTGTTATAAAAATATATATCACACAGTTCATTTGATAAATCAAAATTCTTTACAGTGATTAGGGATCTGCTCACAAAAATCTAGAGGTTCTGACTTTTAAAATTAGACGCTATCTAATCTCAACTGCTTCTGATTGGCAAAACCAAATGGGTCATGTGGTCTAGCAGTGTACTTTCATCTCATGTGGAACATACCACACTGGCACGTCACCGTAGGTGGCAGGTACCTGGGGCCCACGAGTGGATCCCTCTTCCCTTGGGTGGGCCAGACTCACTCACTACTAATGAATAAAACATTGTAGAAAAAGCGGTGGCTTCCACCCTAGGCAAGCTCTCACTCGCTTGCCCTGAGGAAAGCCGGACACCATGTGAGATGCTCTATCAACTGGCTCAAGTGCGAGGGAATTGAGGGTGGTCCACAGCCGCCAGCCAGCCAGGAACTGAGGTGCCAGGAACGACTGCAGGGAATGACTCCTGCCAACCACCACGTGAATAAGCCTGGAAGCGGATCCTGCCCTAGTGGAGCCTTCATGTGAGACCACAGCCTGCCCACAGCTCGACTGCAACCTCCTAAGAAACCCTGAGCCAGAGGCACCCATATCCTGACTCTCAGAGATAATAAACGTATGCATTTTTAAGCCCCTGAGTTTTCGGGTAATTTGTTATGCAGTAGTAGATAACACAGTTTGCAAATTTATTACCTAGTTATATTAACTTGCATTCACTTTCACTTAGCATACTGTGTTTATTAAACTCATCATACAAAAATGTTAATAAATTAGTGATTTAGCATAAACCAGCAATAAAGGAAAGTATCCTCAAATGAGCCGAACTTATGTTGTTTGCCATGGACTTTTTTCATCAGCATGGGTCATTTCTTCCCTTTACAATAGGACACCGTAGTGCACAGGAAATATTCAATGGCTCCAAGTATAGGGGGTTGTAATTAACAAGAAAAGGACTTCTCCAAGGAAGCAAAATTCTCTGGCCATTTACACCCTTTTTTCATTTTTTTTTTACAAGGAAATCAAGGAGGTCTTACATTATAACTGATAGCTGAAAAACGTTACTTGCAATGCAAACACTCAGAACAAGGAGTAAAATTTAATAGTAAAGAGGGGGAAATTCTGACTAACTTAAATGCAGGAAAAAATGATGAAAATAGTTTTATATTACATTTAATAAAATTTGGATTATGACTACAACTGTGTGCTAATTCTTACCGGAAAAGAGACAAATTGAATGTTGACTACTGGCTGGGGGGCGGAGGGAGTCATGATTTATCACACAAAATTGTGAGATGGACAAAAGATCTCTTTTGACACTTGACTCTGCCCATACAAGCGTAAGGGTTATCTCTGCAAACCTACTTAAAGCTTTCAATCATGCTTCCAAGACTCTCCTTGCCTTTAATGTTCAAGTAATTGTTTTCTTTAACAGCCTTGCAATTTACTAATTCATTCACCAAACACTTAATTCTGTGATGGGTACTAGGGAATTAGCAGTGAACATAACAAACCAAAATTCCTTCCTTTAGAGAGCTCATATTTGGACAGAAGAAAGTAATAGGTTTACATTGTATCATCAGTAATTTACAATAACTGGGAAAAAATGATGGTGGTCCCCACAAACAAAATAATCTAGATGGCAAAGAAAGAAACAGACAGGAAGTGGGAAAGGACATTTGAGTTAGTATTATACGTGGTTGGTCCTCCAGTGAATATGTTGTGTTTCGGTGACCTATGCTTATGTAGTCAACCCCCTTCGGGGAAACAGATGCCTATACTGTACCTAAAAATGTTAATCATATTAAATTTTTCTAAAACCATGCTTTCATGATTTGAAGGCCAGAGGACCTAACTACAAATCTAGCTGGATCATAAAACAACGATCCTCTAGAAACTGCAACACTAGAGGCACAGACTGAAATGGAAATTCACCTTCCAAAGGATGCCCTAAGTGCTGTACTACTACCTGCAGGATTTAATTCGTGATATGGCTTTCTGCTTCCTTAATTAGCTCCCAAGCTTGTCCTCCTCACCAACTGTGCTCCTGATGCATATTCACTTCCTACACGATGGAAGTTAAGTTCCTTCAACGAAGCCTCCATGAGGACAACTGAAACCTACATCCAGGAGAGCTCTGGTCTCACACCCACAGGCCAGTCTCTCATCTTCAGCTGGAAGTGACTGCGGCCATTACACACAACCTGAAAAAGAATTTACCTTCCAGGTGTAATTCCTCTTCTCTCCATGGTATCAAAAGTCTTCCAATCTCACAGGCAAATAAATACCATGCTTGAGCCTGCTCTCTCCCTTAGCAGCTAGAGCTATTCTGTTAACAAGCGGTAGAGTGGGAAGGCTTCTGAAGCTAGACTAACAGGAGTTCAAATGCCTGATCAGCCCATTATGAAAAATGTGACCTTGGGCAAATTATTCAAGCCCCCTGTTCCTCAAATTCCTTGCCTGGCGTAACAGGATAACATGTCCTAGCTCACATCCAAGGTCTGCTGTGAAGACAAAATTACGTAATGAGATCATTAACTAGCATTTCTTCGGACAAGCACCACCAGAAGAGAACAAGAACCAGAAGGCAAGTGTAGATTCCAAGAAAAAAAAAAGCCATATTGAATATAAAGCAAACTATAATGTTGCTTAATTCTAAACAGTTAACAGAGAACATAAATAAATAACCCATTTGTTATCTGACCCTGGAACATGCCCTTCAGGAAGGGCAGGCTTAGGGGAGAGTCTATGTTGCCTTGTTACCCTTTCAGTCCCACCGTGTGAACACTAAGAGCACTAGTCACGTGATCACACTACTACGAATGCTGATGTTTGACTGTTCAATGATGTTTAGAATCAACTGATAAATAAAGCATGGGAAATAGCCACATTTACAGAACAGAACGTAAACATTTTCATTCTTGACAACGAAGAAGAAATGTTAGTGCAGAAGAAGCCAGGATGTGGAGAAAGGAGGGCCGTGTGTCCCTGGATGGTGAGAATATTCTATCTAAACTATCTGAGAGGTTATGAAAGAGTGAGTGAGCAAAGACTGTGAGCATGTTAAATTTATAAATAAAACCAATAAAGTAGCAGAAAAAATAAAACATAAAAATTGAGGGGGAAAAGTGAGAGGGAACTTTTTTTTTAAATTTATTTATTTAAAATTTATTTTTGGCTGCATTGGGTCTTTGCTGCGTGCAGGCTTTCTCTAGTTGCGGCGAGCGGGGGCTACTCTGCGTTGCGGTGCATGGGCTTCCCATTGCAGTGGCTTCTCTTGTTGTGGAGCATGGGCTTTAGGCACACAGGCTTCAGTAGTTGTGGCACAGGGGCCCTAGAGCACAGGCTCAGTAGCTGTGGCACGTGGGCTCAGTAGTTGTGGTTCATGGGCTCTAGAGCGCAGGCTCGGTAGTTGTGGCGCACGGGCTTAGCTGCTCCGTGGCATGTGAGATCTTCCTGGCCCAGGGCTCGAACCTGTGTCCCCTGCATTGGCAGGTGGATTCTTAACCACTGCGCCACCAGGGAAAGCCCCAAGAGGGAACTTTTATTTATCAGTTACATCTACTAAATAAAAAGAGGTACAAGCATAGTATTTAGAGTTGGGTCAGCAACCATCAGAACAACTAAAAAGAAAGATGGTTAGAAATTTAGTTCTCTGAAGGACAGGCTAGGAATAGAAGAAGGAAGGCTTTCCATTTTATACCCTTCTATAGTCATGGAATTTTATTTTCCTCCTTTAAAAACAACAACAGTTCTTTTTAAGTGACAAAGCTTTAAATTCGACATTTAAAAATGCATGCATGCTGTGTTGCCTGTGTATCTTCATATATAAACACAACACAACACAAGAATGCCTTACCATCTTTTACAGTCAGTCTCTCCCCTTTGGTACCACCTATCAATAAGCAGGCAAATGGACAAATGGACGGATGGGTGAATGGAGAGAGGCAGACCCCTAATGCTAACAGCGGTCTTTCTTGGTAGTGATATTATCATCTTTATTTTCATCTTAATGTTTTCTAATTTCTCAAAGAACCCATATTATTCTCACGATCAGATAACAAAAGAAGTCTTTTTCGAAATTAAAATTTGAAACATAAAATCACGTTCCTGGTGGAAAATACAACTGGAGTAGCACGGGCCGGCAGAGAGCTCCCTTTACCCCTTGGCCTTCTTTTCTTCCCCTGAACTACCTCGGGGACACAGTCCCTCCTTCCCCCCCTCCTCTGCCACAACCTATTTCAGGAGAGTTCACTCCACTGCCTCATACCTGGAGTTATTTCAACAGCCTCTCGACCCGACTCTCCAGCTCTGATGACTCACCTGTCTAATCCACCCAGGGCAGAAACGCAGAACTAAGGTGAAAGCATGGCTTTGTTCATGCCAGATCATTCCCCTACTTACAAAGTTACACTGACTTCCCACTGCCCCGTATTCCAGGTAAAGCTCTTCCGTTCAGCTCGCACAGCTGTCACTCTGTAACCTGGTGCTCCCCTGACCCCTAGCCGTCTGCCCCCCTCCTCCTTGACGTGCACCCCAGGCTTTGGCCCCGCCCCATGCCATCCCTTGCCTCTGGCTGGGAAAACCTAATACCCCATCCTCCCCACAAAGCCTTCTCAGATGACTTCATCCTCCTTCCTAAACTCCTACCTACCTCAGTCAGAACCAAGCAGTTTAGTAACACAAAGCTTTCTGTGTTGGTTCTGTCTCTCCAAATGGAACACAAAGCTTGTGTCTTAATGCTTGTTCTGTCTCCCCCGAGCACCTGGCACTTAAGGCATATTCATCAGATAAAGAAGTTACCAAGTATGGATTACCTTTATTTCACAATTAAAGATTTAGTAATCTGATGACAATTCAAACCATTACTAATTACTCATGAAGAGACTGCGAAATGGTAGGTAAGTGCAAGAAGCACTACAAGGTTACTAACAGGCGTCCCTCACTGACACAGTCCATCCAAACTATTCCCTTAAGTGCATTTTTAGCTACCCAGGTAGAGCTGATCAGAAAAGGTAGCCAAATAATGCTTGCAAATGGCGTAAGTTTTTTATACCACTGACGTGCAACAGGCCCTTTAAGATCTACAAAGAGCTTCCTCTCCTTAAGGATCGCTGATGTAAGAGTTACTGACTTACAGTCCAGCCACATAACCAGGGGCCACAACTTATACTTTACAACCCTCACAGTGTTCAGCACAAGGTGTTTTACACAGTAGGAAGCAAATGGGAAACTTAAAGTAAGTCATATCAAAATACTGCCTAGGGCTTCCCTGGTGGCGCAGTGGTTGAGGGTCCGCCTGACAATGCAGGGGACACGGGTTTGTGCCCCGGTCCGGGAGAATCCCACGTGCCGCGGAGCGGCTGGGCCCGTGAGCCATGGCCTCCGGGCCTGCGCGTCCGGAGCCTGTGCTCCGCAACGGGAGAGGCCACAACAGTGAGAGGCCTGTGTACAGCAAAAAAAAAAAAAAAAAGAAAAATACTGTCTAATTCTCAACAAATGGTTTAAAATAAAGTTAGCGATACCTAAAAATGGCTGGCACTTTCTTACATGTCCTGAAGAAAGTCACTGTCTCAATTTCCAATTTGCTATGGGGAATAATCTCTGCCTTACTAAGTACTGTCTGAGTTGAAATACTTTGGTCAGAAATAACTGCAATATAATGCAAGGTGGCAGGAAAATTGGGAAACACCATCAATGACGCATATAAATGAACATTAAATGATAGGATTCAACAATCTTGGAGGCTCCCATGGTACAATCCCTTCCTTTCACAGGATAAGGAAACCGAGACCCAAAGAGAGAAAATTACTTACCAAGTCACACAGAAAATTCAGTAGCAAAGCTGGGTGAAAGCCTACAACTCATAATTCTCTGATTTTTGTAACAAAACACAGTAATACATCTTGATACTTGTAACATTTTCAAGTAACCCACATGATATTTTAACCAAAACTTAGATTCATATTATAACCATCTACCTAGAAATACACAATGTTCCAAAAAATAAATCCATGAAATAACACTTTAGACTCGTAAAAAATTATGAACAAAAGCTAAAGACTAAGAGTGGTATATGTGAGGCCCAGATCTAAACATCCTTTTATCCCTATATAGCACTTTTAACTTTCACTGCCATGAAAAAAAAAAAAAAAAATTAATTATGCAAAACTAACAGATTCATAGTTTAGCATATTTCCTAAGGCCCTCTCCCCTCTACACAGCCTGCCAGAACCTGGCCAGCTGCCACCTTCTCCCCACTTGGTCACTATAGTCCAGGTGCCACACAACCGTCAACCAGCTTCCTTACCTGCAGAAACCAGGACAACTGCCGTAAACAGACTCATCTCTTCATCACTAAGTTGGAGGGCATTTAGCTTCTCACTAAATTCAAACATAGAGTTTAGCAGATCCCCTGCTCCCATTGAGTGTAAATCATCCACACTATACTTCTTTCCACTTAAAAAGGTGACAGTACGTTCCTTTGCGTCAAATAATGATGCAAACCGTACCATTAATACCTGGAAAAAGAAAAAGACTTAAATGTATCTGGAGAAGTTCAATAGTAATACTAAAAAATAGCTCAGTATTCAAGTCAGTTAAGAGACATCCTACACATAAAAAAAGAGTTGCAGAAGAAAAAGTGAGTTTATTTTTACCCAGAACCATTTGCTTAAGACAAAATCTCCACCAAAGCGATAAATACTCTAGGAAGAGCATCAAAAAATTTCCAGCCACCGGTGGTTTCAAAATACTCAAGTCCTGTGATACTCTGAAACTATTAATAAAGATTCTGAAATGTAAATTCAAAATTAAAGCAGGCAAAAAAAAGCCCAAAAACCGAAATTAAAGCAGGCAATAATGCCAAGAAATTTGAAACTGGGCCTTGGCCAAAGGCATTTAGCAAACTCTTTAAGCTACCAAGTGTATCATATGGTCTCTAAGCCCTAAGTAAAAAGAGCAGTATTTCAATGCAACAACACTTGGAAACACACAAACACCAAATGCAACCAAGGCAAATGCAGCAGACGAACTCTAATTATAGTCTATTTTAAGAAAGCATAACCCAAAGAGACAATACACAAAGAAAACTATGGTAGTAGGTGCTCCAGACATCAAGTTATAATGGAAAACCAGACCAAACCAGTCAACAACTGCTAACCTGCAGCACTCCCTCCACTATAGTAAACGGTAACATCTAGGTCACATATTTCTCTCATAACCAGAGGAACATTGAACAAACACCTGCCCTTTGTAGTGCTCCCAAGCAAAGACTTGTTTTACCCAAGACAACCCAAAAGAGAGTGAGCCTTCTAAGAAGATGGTGCTAGCTCTGCAACACAGCAATCCTTAGACAAATCACAAGGTGAAAAGAACACAAGTCCTGGAGCGTGAGATTTGTGTTCTAGTCCTGACTGTGTTATGAATTTACTGGTAACCCAGGAAAGAAAAGTCTCTTCACCTCTCTGGGCTGTAGTTATCTAACCTCAAAACTGGGCGAATTGAACTTGATCTCTGACATCCCTTCTGACTTTAAACCTTAAGTCTAATATTTTCCTTTGAACTGAAAACCCTAACCTATAGGTGTTTCTCTGGAATTCTATCACAGCTATTTTATTTACAAAAACATCTTCTCTGTTCTAGCTCAGGTGCCCCAGAGAATAGAACCGAAGGCAAGGGTTTATGTGGGATGTGCACTGGCACATGTGAAAACAACAGGAGTTAAGAAAAAGGAAATGAGATGGAAGGGAAAGA
>NW_006795975.1:1440117-1450594 GCF_000442215.2 Lipotes vexillifer | reverse complement strand
GGGAAAGAGAGTCAGTATTAGAGGACATACTGCTAAGCTGGACACCACCTGACATCAAGAACAACTGAGAGCCCGATCCTGTGGGACCATCCGGGGAAGTGAAGATCTTCCCCCAGCTCCCTTCCCCTGCTGATCAAAGACTGGGCCCAGCGGCATCAACGTCCCACCCACCCCCTGCATTTCAGGATAATGCCTACGTGAGTGCTGAGCAAGTGCTGAGACCTTTCCCACCTCAGCAGCAGCAGGGAAGCCCGGGGAAGACAGGTGAGAGGTCCCTAAGCAAGCACAGCGAGAGGCTCTGTCTGCATCCTACTCAAACTGGCAACAGGGGGTGCCCCAGGCCCAGGCAGAAGGCGCCACAGCAAGAGTAGGTGGAGTAGCAAAAGTAGCCAAGGATCCTGGAGTGAGGCGAGGCCATGAAGATCCACAGTGGTACATAAGAGATGTCTGAAACAACTCCCAAATATCCTACCGTCCCCTAGGAGACAAAAACCACCATCTATTTACCCTTCGTGTCCAGTACTGAACATAGTAAACACTGGGTTAGGCTTTCAGGAGGTGTCTAACTCGGAGAACCCACCAAGTCCACACCTGAAAGCGATTCTAGAACTTGGAGTTCATGTGCTGCAAATACAGTCCATTTGTATTTAAAGTCCTAAGTAACTCGGCCTTTACCTTGTCTTTTCCCAAGATCCTGAGATGGTCATTCTTTTGTTGATATTTTCAGCCTCTGGACTATAAACAGTTGTTGAGAAAAGAATCAAAGTAAAATACTACCTTCGACTTCCCTGGTGGCACAGTGGTTAAGAACCTGCCTGCCAATGCAGGGGACAAGGGTTCGAGCCCTGGTCCGGGAAGACCCCGCATGCCGCGGGGCAACTAAGCCCGTGCGCCACAACTACTGAGCCTGCGTGCCACAACTACTGAAGCCCATGTGCCACAACTACTGAAGCCCGCGCACCTAGAGCCTGTGCTCCACAAGAGAAGCCACCGCAACGAGAAGCCTGCGCGCCGCAACCAGAGAAAGCCCACGTGTAGCAACGAAGACCCAACACAGCCAAAATAAATAAATTCGTTTAAAAAAATAATAATAAAATAAAATAAAATACTACCTTGCCCTGTATCGATATTCAGGATAAATAAAACCTACCTCGAAAGTCCCAGCCTTTAAAAGGTTGACCTGGTCATGTTGAGAGAGATCTCTGAAGCCAGGAATACGCTTTGCAAACTCCACCACTTCCTTCACTGCTGGGGTGAAGCTCAACGAAAATTCTTCCCAGATTTCATGTCCCGATTTATGAGGATCCACATACGGAGACTTATTCATTGGACAAACCTAATACGCATAAAACAGAAGAACTACTGAATTGTGAGAGGTGGTAAAGAAATTTCAAAGGTAGCATATCAATCAATGGAAACCCCATGAATATACCTTCCGACACCAGTAAAATCTACTAATGTTAGCACTCTCTCCATTTGCTACTTGCCTTGTGACAGAGCGCCTCAGAGCAACCTAACTCAAACAGCAATTAACTTATCATAAAAGAGGTAGCCTAAGCAAAAAGTACATCTATCACAAGCTAGTTCAAAAACCTGTTGCACAGGTTTGAGAGTTTATTTTGTAATACTGCTGCCATCTTGCACTGGGTTTTATGGTTTTCAATCAAATTCATACGTATTCATTCACTTGATTCTCAACCCTACTACGTAGTCGTGGCAGACATTATAATTACCATTTCTCAGATAAGGAAATGGGACTTTATGAGGTTTAGTGATTTATCCAAATACAGCTAGAAGTCACAGGCCTAGAGTCCAACCCCACACTTAGTATTTCAAAATTCACTTTTTTCTAAATAGGCACAATTACACTGTTGTAATTTCAAACAGGAAAAGACAGTGAGATGCCTCACTTTTTTAAAAAAGGTCACTGACCACTTATTTCATATACACTGGTATGACCACTGGCCTCCACTTGTTCAATTAGGACACAATGACTGGACATACAAGATGGACCTTCTAAATAAGAATTGGAGAGGAAAAAAATAGGAAGCCAAAGAAGGTATTAGGACACTACAAAGATTATGAAACATACACTGTATACTCTATTAGTAAAATCAGCCTTTAAATTTTCATTAAATCCATAGGAGATCGAGGAATGGGACGATTCTATAACCATGGAGAGTATCACAGATCAGAACCTAAATGCTTACACGTTTTTTCCCTCCTTAACAGAGCCACTAAGCCTAAAAAAATATGATGCTACCTTCCAGATCCATGGAATCAAATACTTGTAAGTGACCCCAAAAAATCTAACATTAGGACTGGGGTAGAGTCAACTATCTTGAAAATGAAAAAAGAAGATTTTAATTACCTGTTTGTAGAAAATACCAAGCACTATCAAAGGATCTCACTGTGTAAACTGGAAGTGCCGAGCTACTGCTGTTTTAGATGAAATTAGGGCTGAATATAAACAATGTACTTTCATGTAGACTACTGTATTTGATGAAAACACTTAAATGATATGAGTAACATTAACTCATTCCATAGGATGAAGTCTGAGAAAATCCTTAGAAACCAGCGAATTATATTAAACTATGCCTAAATTTTCAAACAACGAAACATCCATGTTCTATATCCAAAGACCTTTTTGCATCATAATGGTTAAAGAAAACACCTTCCTTCTAAATCAAGGAATTACCGACCACGGCAAGCTAAAAGATCAGCCCTCTGAGAAAATCCCAAAGCTAGGAAGGCAATGCTTAACCTGAACGCTTCAAGTTTGAAAAGGATTTCTAAGAATTAGGACCGATTCTTCATGATCCATATTTTACATAAGATCCTAATCCCAATCATAGTACCAATCAAATAACACGCCTGTACCTAGCTCTGTATGAAATCAGCTCACTCAACAAATGATGTTTATTAAAAATATCTGACCTAAAGTACTGCGCAAAACTGATTCTGTAAATCTCTTAGGTTTTCTGACACCCCCACCCCTGTCCTCTGAATAGAAGAAAGCCTTCAAAGCTTTCCTTGATAGAAAGTGAGCAAAAGAAGTGATTTCACTATACCAGATGCATTCTGCCGCCAGTGTTGCACAGGTAACTATTCTCGTTCTCATTCTGAGAACATCCATCTATGGAAACTCTATCACATACTCTCTGAGTATAAGCATTGGAGAAGTTCACACAATGTCCATTTGTAATACAAATGGCATGCCCATTGGCATAATGCATTACGTTCCTCCCTTTGTACTGTCCACCGAGGTGCTGCTGGCTCTCACTACAAGGAAAGTGGCTGCTAAGCCCACTGCCACAACGGTCATGATTCAAATTATATTGCTCCATGTTCTTAGGAATCCGTTCTCTCTGCAGCTGCACGGTCTCTGCCGAGTTTTCTCGCTGCTCCTGATTATACATAAAGGTATCCTTGTGCGCTCTGGTTACCATGCCAATCACTTCTTCCTTGGCAAAATCCGAAGAGGGAGAAGAGCTTGTGATGTTTTCTTGCTCCAGCTGGGGCTTGGGTCGCAGCTGTTCCTGGGCTGGTAAAGCTGTCTGTTCATGATGTTCTACTAATTGGTCGTTCTGTAGATGACCACTGAACTGGCTGTTCATCATGGTCTTCATGGCACTCTGCATCTCAATTAGCATCCTCTGTTTTTCACGCTTAGGAATACGACCAAACCGAACAGCTATTGAAGAAAAAGATATTTAACATCTACATTCTAAATAAGACCCGTTTATACAAAATAACACAAAACTGGCTCTGATAGCTATGGCTTCTGGTCATATGAGTAAAGAACATCCATTTGTGTCTGGCCCAAATTATCCTTAACTTGCTGGTTATGTTTTTCTGGTACCACAGGAAGTGGGAGCAGGAAGACAATTTTTCATTTTTCTCTCAAAATAAAGCTCAGAAGATCTCTAGGGTGTTTTATAAACAAAGCCTAAGAAAGAAGTTTGACATTAACTGATGGAAATCAGTTTGCAGACCAGCATTACTATACAGCACCTTACTAAGAAAGCTGAAGGCTCTGTTCTCAAGAAGGCACACGTGACTCAGCTACCCACATCCCCCACAGGTACAATCACTCTCTGAATGACCTCTGTCCGTTCATTTCTGTAACCTTATTCTCAAGACCCAACTATGAAGGGATCTCCTTTTCCAACTTCTTAAAAGAGAAAATCTTTAAAAAAAAAAAAAAGAAAGAAAAGAAAAGAAAAATCACAGTCAATAGAAATGCAGTTATTGGAAAATAAACTTGCTGGATTTCAATTAAAATCAATGAAACAAAAATAAAATCATTCATCCTGCACTACCTTAGAGACTAGTCTTAGAATGAGTCCTGTTTCCAACGTTCATATCCCTGAGGGGAAAAAGCTTCTTTCCACCTAACATTTATATAGAGATAAAAAAATTAAATACCCACCCAGCAAGAAAGCCTCACTAATCTAACTGCAGCCTCTGACATTGTCATGACCACAGACAAACAATTTTATCATGGTGCACACTCTACCTCTGCTCCCTCCCGATGGCCATTTTTACTCTTTTTGGGGAAATCACAATATCCACCAAGTTTGGATTAGTATTTCTAGTGCTATAAAAAAATTTTCAAGCAACTGAAAATACAAAACATCAATTGCTGAAACCTGTCATTCAAGAACCTCCTTATTACAATACTATATTTCTGCATCAGTAAGATACTAGAGTAATCTAAAGGACTGCTTAAATGACCCTTCCCTAGATAAACACAAGGTTCATTCTTAGCAATTCTTAATTAACTCTACGAAGCCAATCCCTCTGAAAACCTCATACTCCTCTATTATGTTACTTAGAACACAATGAGACTATCCAAAAATGATTTCCCAAGAACAACAGACGGAAGAGTCACATCTTCCAGGGACGTCATCCATAAATAATACTAAAGGTCCTACAAATCACCACAACCTTTATTTTCCACGGGAGTGGATCATGCCAGAAATGAGCAACCACCTCCACTCCAGACCCGACGTCTCTTTCAATTTTGCATCTCCTTTCAAAGTATTCAGAATCAGTGCCCTAAAAGCACTGTGTCATATCAGGACTAAGAAGTGATAGAGCTGATTCACGTAGGGAGGAATGGGTTCCTCAGGACTGCTAAGAGATCAGGGAAAAAAGCCAAGGACTCCTATATCAAGAAAAAGTAAATTTTTTTTTTTTTTTTTTTTTAGGAAAAAGAAAAAGTACTCAAATTGCATAGGGAAAAAATGGGTCTTTTCACAGGCAAGCAACAAAAAAAGATGAGAGCCAAAAGCTGTTTCTGGGGTGATGATGCTAGAATTTTGACTTGAATGAATTTGGCATCCTACAAGGCATCAAAATGTGTTTTCTAAAATCTGTTTCACCCTGAGCACAAGGGGGCCATTGGTAATCGGCTTATAGCTCCGGTTTATGCTGAGAAATAAGGGCCAAGCTCCACGCGCTTTAAGGAGAGCA
This sequence comes from Lipotes vexillifer, assembly GCF_000442215.2. Lineage (NCBI taxonomy): Eukaryota > Metazoa > Chordata > Mammalia > Artiodactyla > Lipotidae > Lipotes > Lipotes vexillifer. The sequence continues at coordinate 1,445,116 of NW_006795975.1, read as the reverse complement.
CTCTTTAAACTGGGGACGTACCATCTCTCGACATTCCAACAGACAGACACTTTTTGAAACGACACTGCTGACATCTGTTCCTATTCATTCTCATTATAGAGCAGTTTTCATTCTTCAGGCACTTCTTGTACTGAATGTTTTGCTGAATGCTTCTCCGGAAAAAACCCTAAGAACAAAGGAAGACGTAGCCATCCATTTAAAAACATCCAGATGAACTCCCTGTAAGCGTCCTCCCACACCTAACCAGCCAGGACACTGCTAGCCACCAGGAAGAAACTCTGGCTTAGAGCTGAGGGAAGCAGAATACTGACACACAGAGTTTAACTGGGTTCTTACCGACATCAGCAAGCACCTGTGCCTACTAGCCAAGCAGAGCCCTTCTCCCATGCTTCCCACTGGAGAATCTCAGTACTTCCAAAGACCCCTGCCCACCCAACCCCCATCCTACACTTTACCCTGTTACCAGCCCTGCCTGCCGGCACGCCCTCCGGCTCACATTTTAATCACATACAAATTCCAAAACCCTTGAAACATTAATGACATTTTCAACAAGTTGACAGAGAAATGTGTTCCATACCGTAACTTCCTCACTAGAACTAAGCATTACTTTGGTAGAACTCGGTCTTTCCTGGATTATTACCTGCTGACACCAGCAAGGCCTACTTATATGTGCCAGATGTTCCTGGCTACTTGTCCGCAACAGGTAAGTGTCACACCACACGCCACATACCAACTAAGGATCCAGGAAAGACAGTTCCCAGCTAGATGGCTACACAGAACTGCCTTCACTACCCAATTTAAGTTCATGCTCTGTGAGTGGTCTTCAAAGATCTCCAGCTTAATGGTTCCCCTGACTTTTTCAGCAAAATCAAAATTACCAAAATTATTTTAAACTGCACTTCCCTTGACTATCATAACTAACCACATATTTGATGACTCTATATTAGTAATTATGGGATACAACATTTTTATACTTTGTTACTGCAATACTATACTTGGACACTATAATATCTGAGCTAGACACATCTTTAAGAGCAATTATATGTGGTATTTATCAGGAATACACAACTAGGCTCATGTGCTTGTGCTTTTGTTTCTCTAGCTATAAAGCGAGACTAATGCCTGTCCCACATTATTTCATATTTTTGTAAAAAAAAAAGAACAATTTATAGAATTTTAAAACAGTGGAAAAGTGCTACATCTGTACAAAATACTGAGTAGCCTTGTGAAGTGATCGAGCCATTAAGAGCTACAAAATTCACAATTCATTCAGAGCCACCCTAGAAAATATTTTCTCTTTCATCATGTACATTCACTGCTTTGCTCACCCACCACATCCTGCCAAACTGTATTCCTGCTTCAGTCAGAGAACAGCAAGAGCACGTGTCTTGGCCATGTAAATTTTAGATACTCAGAAGAAAGGACTGTGCCAGATTAGGAAAGAGAGAGATTCCCTAGATATAAGTAGGAGGTATAGACTTCTCACTTGGAATTATCTGACTCAGGAATATTCAACTAAACTTATAAATGAGCTTTCCCAAGGGCTCAATTTATACTCAAGATTCTTTTACTTACTTGGCATCACTTCTGAAGACAGCACATTTTTACAAACATCTAGGAATTATTCCCAACTCCTAGCACCCAACATTGTCAGAATGTCAAAGTATCTGATGAGACCTACTCGAAGTCTGGTTTAAACTAAGTCCCAGAAAGGCAGTAGCGCCTCATCTGCTCTGCTCCCTGCTGTCCGCCACCACCTAGAACAGTGCCTGACACATTAATGAATAAACACTTCATACCATACTTAAGTTTGAGTGAGATAGCAAATTTATTTATATCAAAATTTTAAAGAAAAAAGAAATAGTTTCACTGAATTTAAAATATATTTTTCAAAACAAGTTATGTTTATACACTACATAAAATGCTTAAAACTTTAAGAGGAACAGCTGACTTCTCTCCTCCTCCCAGATTATCAGCTGTGTAAATTGGCAATCCTAACTGCAATTTCTTTAATCCCAGAATCGGTAGCTTAAAGAAACAAAAGCATGCTTTACCTTACAGCCTTCACAAGCATGAACTCCATAGTGGAATCCTGACGCCACATCCCCGCAGACTTTACACAGTAGAACCATGCCACTAAATTCTAAGGCACAAACAGACACAAAAGTGAAATGCTGGAAGAAAAACTAAAATTGTTTGTTTTCTTTCCAACTGAGTATTTTATTTTGTTCAACCTGTAAGTACTTTCAAAATATACAAATCTACTTTTAAAACGTAAAAGAAAAATCTTTACACCAAATTGACATATCAGAAGAAATCATCAATTTCTTTTAAACAGTTTATGGCACTGCCAAAAATATCTCAGCGAGAGCTAGTTTTTCCTTTCCCAATGATTTTAAACATACACTGAAATTTTATAAATCTAGAGTTACTTCACATCAGACATGCAACCAGAGCTAAGAAAACAATCCTGCTGGATAAGAATTAAGAAGTTAGCCAGAGATGTCAATCAACAAAAGGTGCAAAGGGGTGTCTCCACAGGCTGCTGTACAACTACTCAATTCAACTCACCTGCTGGTCCCAGTCAGGCCCCATCTCTGCCTGATCCTGCCCTGTACCAGCCCATCACCTCCACAGTCACTCAGGGATCCAAATTTCCATGACTCATTTGGATATTCCAATCCACTAAATGTTCCTAGCTCCAACTACATGATAGCAAACCCCTTTCCACGAGTAAGTACTCCGTCTAGAAACCAGATTCGGCACTAGGAGTGCAGAAGAGAGATAACTGTGAAATGGGGTAAGAGGCTACCCTCGGAGGAAACACGGTCAGAGTACACAAGCACAGATCTTGCTCTGCAGCAAGAACCAATTATGACAGCCCCTAGGCTGCAACTTTTCAGATCATCACTGATTTCTTACCTAACTACTGAACTATGATTACCCAGAAGGGAGTGAAAATTATACCCCAAAATAAAATGGTCCCCCAAATGAGCAGCTGATAAAACAAGCCCCACCTGCAATTGGTGGCACAAACCTTTAGAAAACTAAATAACTCACTTGTCACTGAACTGTGACTCTTTGTCATCCCAGGTGCGCTCGATTTGCTTGTTTTCATAGAACAATCTATCCGATCATCCTTCAGGATGCCTTCAGTATTGGAGAGATGGCCATTTTTGGGATTCCCGTTGTTATCAGCATTAGTGCTAGCCGGAGAAGATGGGACGGAGGAGGACTGGAAACTGTTCTCGGAGCCCTCACTGTGACAAGACGCAGGGCTAGAGGCTGAGCTGGAAGAGCTGATATAGGCAATCACACCTCCTAGAAAAGATGGGGGAAATCAGACAATTAGATACTCGATAATACATATTTTCTATTTTTGCAAATCTGAACAGTAACGTCACTAACTTTAGAGACAGGTTAACGGTTAAAATTACTGCACAAGGAAAAAGTAACTTATTTTCCTCCTTATTTCCTATTATTCTTCTTGCTTCCACAACGTTCAAAGCCAAACAATTCCCACTGATTTAAAAAGTGAGCAGGTTCTCACTGGCTCTGTCATTCTGAGCACATGCAGATCCAAACCTAAAGCTTTTCATTTTCCAACCTATTACTAAAAGGAATGAAAAACCTTCCTGAGCAACAACGTAGTTTAGAGTAATCAAGTTGTTTTGGCCGTGAAGAAATCGGGTTCTGGTCCTGTCTGTGCGTCCTTCATTATACCTTTACATGGAACAATCCCAGAACAATAGGTTCATCATTTAGCTCCTCCAGCACTTGGCTAAAACACAGGTCAATCAGGAACAGACGTAACACTTGGAACTCTGGATAAAGTAGTTTATCTGGAAACGGAAAATCTTTCATAGCTGTTGCCCCCAGAATCTTTCTGTCGCGATGTTCCCCAAAGACTCTATGACTATCCACTAAACCACAGTTCCACACACTGCCTTCTCCACCTACTTCTGATGTTGGACTTGCAGACATCCTTATCGCAAAGCCCAAACTAGAGAAGGCACCCTCAGGAATGAGCATTTTGAACAAGTTCTCCAGGCGATTCTTTGTCATATTGAAGTTTAAGAATGGCTATAACTAGTGAACTCAAGCACAAATTGGCCCATAGTTTTCAAGGTTGATTTTTTCACCGACTTAACTGCCTGAATATCTCTAATACACTGTGAATCCAGAGAAAAACGATTTTAACCTGGAAGTCTATCAAATGTCGTGTTACTGGGTAAAACCACTGCACCCTCTGTTTTCATACAACTTCATAGATCTAAAGGTCATATTAGAAATTCCAGGTGGTAGCAAACTGCTACTTTTTTCTCACTTACCTCCACTGGGAACAGGATACAAAGAAAAATATTATCCTTAGTCTTCAATAAATTCCCACAGGAAGGTCTCACAGCTATTTATCTTTTCTAAAGAACACTTTAGGTAGTAAATTCACTAACATCTCAAGAGGATAAAAAGTGAGGAAGTTAGACCTTCCCAGGGCCAGCATTTGAGTCAGCCATTTACACCCTTGAGGTCTTCTAACTACCTCAGCTTAGAAATAAACTTCTAGAGATCAGAGCTATCCTGATGGCTTAAGAACCAGATTAAAGCACTGACTGGGCAATAGAAGGTAGTAATTACCCAGAACACACCTTCCTTTGCAAAAGCTCCAAAATCAAATCTAAGAAAAATTACTGGGCTATTATCAATCCAGTTAAGATCCAACTCCTGTCTTTAGGGAATCAACAGTCATTTACAGGAAGCATTTGTGCCAAGAACCATGGAACCAAAGATGACCCATCAAGAAGCAGCTACAATCTCTTAGCAAGACCTTCAACACTGATTTAGTTGTGTTAGCATGTACCAGACACCAATCTACCCACCTGATAGTTAGCAACCCCAAAACGTTAAAATTTAATTTCCTAGAAGGTAAGGAGTACATCTAGCAGCTCCTCAACCCAATGAAGGAGGGGAAGTGAAAAATACAAGACACCAAGAATGCCGA
>NW_006795975.1:1433913-1439847 GCF_000442215.2 Lipotes vexillifer | reverse complement strand
TGCCGAGAATAAAATGACAGAATTTCACACCACATTTCATCCTCACAAGAACCCTATAACAGTAACTTCCATTTTTCCATTCTACAGAACAGGAACTCAGAGAGGTTAATACAGCTACTAAGTGGCAGGGCCAGGGTTGAAAGTCAAGGCTGTCTAATTCCAGAGTACAGAGTATTATCTCTTACTGAGAAGACCTGGGCAAGCAGGTTACTTTCAATCTCTCTAAACCTGAGTCATCTTCTATAAAGTGGCAATATCTGCCAGAGTTATGATAAGATTGAAATGAAATGGTATTCATGAAAGGGGATTATTTAAATAAGTGATTTTTACAGAGACAGTTTTTAATGGTAACACAAGAAAGGTAAAATCCCTGAACCAGCAAGTCCCAACAGCTCCAGAAACAGGCAGAATGTACTTCTTAGATGCCTCAAGCTAAAATTAGCTGAGGCACAGTCTTCTCTATTTTTAGTTGAAAAGGACCCTAGAGCTGGGCCAGGTTCCCAGGCTAGGGCTTACCCAGTGGTCAATGTCAGACAGTATCAAACTTTGTACTGCTGGGAAGCACTTACTGTCCTGGCATATATTGGGGTTTTCTTACCCTAATTCTAGGCTTGTCCATCATCACCCACCCCCACTGCCCATCATCTTGAAAAATATGCTTGAGTTCAACTCATGAGTGTACTTTTCTGCCTAGTGACTTAGAACCACACATTTTTACCTTTAAGAAGTTTTAGTTTTCTCATTTTAAAAGTAGGTTTTTAATAATTTCTACTCACAAGATGATACAGTGGACCTAATGGAGCACTAAACTTCCAATTGTATCCCAGTGTCAGGGCTCCAGAGAACAAGATGGTCCCTTCCCTAAAAGGCTTTAAAGGCCAGCTGGGGAGACAGCCTTATTAAGCAGTCATTCCAATGCAACATGAGCAATGTTTCATACAAACTACTGTGAACTGCTGACAGCACAAGAGCACTATAGAGGGCAGAGATCATGAGCAAGGTGACAATAAGTGGGATCTTAAAGAATATGTAAGCTATTAAATGATGTACTACAGAAGACATTATTAAGAAAACAAAAACCGTGGTGACAAAAAACAAATAGGTCTTATTTTGTAAAACAGTGTTCTTGTCTCCATGTAAAATGCTGGGAAGGGGTAGGGGGGCAAGTGTAATCTAGTGTTTGGGGGAAAAAAACCCTCCCGACTAGCAACAAGATTAAAAAAGAGGAATGATGAAATGGGGAAGCTCTACTGACCCCTTCCTTTTCCACCAGCTATGACCCTGTACCACGGCAAACGACCCCCGAGGAGACAGGACCACCAAGCTTTGCCTATGCCTTCAAATGTTATGTGGGCTTCAACCTAGCATAGCTTGTGCTCCCCAAGTGCATTGTGTGCATCTGGCTCTCCCACTTGCCTGGGTAAGTTACTTACTTCAATTTACTTTGACCCTCATCTTCAAATGGTGACAACACCACCTTCCTTCACAGAGTCATTGTGAGGCACCAAAGTAGCAACACATGTAAAGGGCCTGGCACATAAATGCTCAACAGATACTCGTGATTATTATTTTACCGTCATTATACTGGAAGAGTTGGATCAGGAAAGTTCAAACAAAACTAACCCTCTCTATCCACGCTTCTTTCCTTCAATTCTGAACATGTCGCGTGGACCCAGTGGTTTCTCTGAAGGTTCTTATTTCCAGGCCACCTTCTGACTCCCTCAACTCCAACAAGTCAGGCAACTTCCGTCTTCACTTCTGATTCTTCCCATTATCTTACTGTTTCTCTTTCCAAGTGACAAACAGAGTAGACTACAGATTTGTAAAGATAACAATGGCCTATGTGGGAATGTTTTCCTAATTTTTCAAATGTGCATCACTGCCACAGTTATGAAGTGTGTACAATATGTTATTTACTTTAAAGAACTTGGTATACTCAATCAAAATCTGTGACAAAAATGTATAGAGTCAATTTCTACAGCTTCACTGTCTCCCCTCTGTATTAGTCATGGAGAGGGCAGAGACACAGTGAGTCATGATTTACAGGACAGTTACATGAAATGGTCACTGGGTGAATAGGTATTGACTAATAAAATGTTATCGACCCAAAGGGAGGGGTCAGAGGCTGCCACACAGCACTGAATTTGGCCCCACCCCAGCCAACATTTACAACAACGTGAAGGAAGTTCAAGGGAATGCTTATCAACGCTCCTTCAGACAGAGGGATGGCAGAAATAGTATACTGGATTACAGCTTGCGACAGCTTGAACTTGGAGCCAAATGGAAAAAGAGAAAATTTAAGAATGATAATGGCAAGCCCCTACAGTTCAGCTCAAACAATTATCTGCACAATGGATGAAAACCTAGCTTCAAATCAGTTCAAATGAAAAGGCTCTAGCTGACTGCAAGGCTACTGTGAGTCAGCAAAGCAATATGCTACAAAAGCCAAGCCTGCCAGAGAACTCATTTACAAGCAGCATCCCCAGCTTGGAACTTGGTAACCGACCAAAAACTTCCACTTCTGGATGCCACATCCCAAAGGGCAACAAGGATGATGATCAGAAAAAAAAACAACACTGACCAAGGGATGTGAACTGGCGATAGGGGAGGGGTAGGGGTCAGCAATCATCGTAAGGAAATTTTATAATTTGTAGCCACACTTTAAAATCAAAATTAAGTTCACTGATAATGTTCCAGGAAGGCTCAAATCAGACAAAAACTTGCTAATCACTTGAGCCGGCCCACCTTATCCGACCACGGCTGGGTTAGACGAGGTGGAAGTTTATAAACTCTAAATCCTTACCAAGTAAAAGTTTAATTCCATAATAGAGTTACTTAAAATTTTAAACTATCCTCAAAGCTTAAGTAGGCCCACAGGTAATTAAAACACAGGAAAATGGCTTTTTTTTTTTTTAAATGTTCATGGAACGTTCACAACAATTTGTTATCAAGGGATGGTTTCAGTACATATAATAACTTAGAAAATAATCACTGGCTGTTTCTGCAACCTCACTGGCTTTAGGTAAAGGTCCATCCTTCGTTGGGAGAAGGGGCGGCAGCTAAAAGGGCAGAAGCGAGCCTGGTATTGCTCTGTGGCGTTGCAACAGGAACTGTAGCAAGAAAGGGATTGACAGAGTCAAATTCTGTTATCCTGAGACTTCCCTGGCGGTCCAGTGCTTAGGACTGGCGCTTGCAATGCTGGGGGCCCCAGTTCAATCCCTGGTCCAATCCCTGGTCCCGGAACTAAGATCCCACGCAGCACAGACAAAAAAAAAAAAAAAATCTGTTACCGGTTTCAGGAAAGACCAGTGACCCATGGGTTTAAAGCAATTAAGCGAATTGACAAGGACCAGCTGTACAGGAGGCCTAGGAGTCACCCGGGGTCACCGCCCACATGAGCCAAGGGCGTCGCTAAGGGTGGAATCCCTCACGGTCCCGACTGGCGCCTCGGGCGTACTCATCACAGAAGGTGTGCAAGGTCGGTCGCGCCCCCGAGCAGATCGTTAAAACTGATATTTTTCTTTTTTTTTTTTTTTTTTTGGTAAACACGAGGCAGCGCTACAACCGGGGCCTTCCTCCGCCCGTCCGCCGGGCGACCCCGGAGGGTCTCGTGTCGGGGAAGCCCCACACCGGCCCCGCGGGCCCTCCTCCCGCCCGAGCGCGCCCACGCCCCGCGCTTCTCCCTCCCGCCTGCCAGGACCCGGCTCCGCACGCCAGCGGAGGACACTGCGGCCTCCGCGCCCGCTCGGGGCCGCCGGGCCGCGGGTTCCCGGGTCGCGCACGCGCGGCCCCCTCCGCGGCAAGCAACCCCGCGGGGGAAGAGGGGGATCGCGGCGACGTCACAGCCCGGAGGGCTCCGGGGGCGGGGCCTCCGCGGGCTGCGGCGCTCACAGCCGGCGCGCGCCCCCGCCCCCACGTGTCCCTGCGGCCCCGGGAATGTGGGTCACGGAGCCGCTCGGCCTCACGTGTCCCCGCCCGCCGCCGCCGCCCCAGCGTCCATTATGTAATGCCTCGTCACGCGCCCGCCCAGCCACCCGGCTTCCGCGCGCCGCCGAACGTAAACACAGCGCGCACGTGGCTCGCGCGGCCGGGCCATGTGAGGGGGGGCCGGGCCGGCGCCGTCAGGCCGCGCTGCGGCGTTGCGGTCGGCCTGCAGGGCGGGTGCGGGCTGGGCCGGTGGGCGACGAGCGCTGAGCCCGACGCGGGTCCCCTGCGCGCGGCGGCCCTCCCGCCGACAGTGCCCGCCGGGCTCCGAGCGCCCCTCGGCCGCGCCCCACCCGCCGCAGTCGGCTCTTACCTGCATTCACCTCCATGGTGCCCTCGGGGAGGAGGCCGGAGCCGCCCGATCCCGCAGAGCGGACAGCGCCGCCGCCTCAGCGCCGCGCCGCCCCGGGCCCGAGGCAGCGGTGGTCGCGGGGCCCCCTCATGGGCAGGACGGGCGGGGCGCCCGGACTCGGGCCCCGCGGCCGGAGAGTGGGCTGCGGGGAGAGAGGGCGGCGGCGGCGGCGGCAGCGAACGGCGCTTCTCGCGGGGCCCCTAACAACAAAGCGGCGGCGCGGCGGCTTCCTGCAGCCAGCGCACCGCGGCGGCGAGGGCGGCTGACGGGGAGGGCAGCCGCGACCATGTGACCCGCGCACACACCCCCTCCCTCCCCGCGCCGCCGCCCCTCCCCCTCTTCACCCTCCTTACCGCCGCCGCCGCCGCCCGCTCGCGATCACCCCGGTTCCCCTCCTCCTCCCGATTTCCCGCCTCCGGCCGGGAGTCCCCCGCCACGCTCCCCTACCCAACCCTGCACCCCCTCCGCCATCTAGTGACACCTCAGGGCCCCTCCGATGGTTACCTAGGACCGTCGGGTGGCGCCGAGCAGACCCGCTTTTCAGGCCCCGGGCAGGGCCAGCCCCAGACCGCCCCGCAGGTCCGCTCTCCCCGCGACAGACCTCAGAACGCCGGGCTCCTTGCGGACACTGCCCACATCTCCTCCCTCTACACCTCCTCGGTGACTTCATCCAGTCCAAGAGCTCAAACAGACCTGTGTGCTGAATGAGCTCCACGCTCCGACATCCAGCAGCCCGTTTGATTATGCCACCTTGATGGCCTTTAGGCAGCTCAAATTTAAGGTGCAGACAGGCCTATGCATGTGTCAGAACTCGGCGAATGCACGCTGAAGATTTGCGCATTTCGCCTTGTATGCAAATTTTACATCGAAAGGAAAAAGCTGGAAACAAATGACGCGTGCTGAGGTATGAAGAGGCAAGTGCGTTGACGTCTGCAATTCAAATGCATTACAAAAGTAAGATGGGCTGAGGGATGGGTGGATAGAAGTACAGTAAGGTGGTAGTTGAGATGTCTGTGGGTATTCACTGTAAAAGTCTTTCCCAGTTGCTTTTTGAAATCTTGCGGTATAAAACGTTGAGGGACATGTAATGTGTGAGACACTTTTACGTGTGCACCATCTCTTCTCCCCCCGCCACCCCTCCCCCCATCACACACATACACACACTGCCCCAACTCAATCTTTACTTTTTGGTAAATCTGCCAGTTCCTGAAGCCAACAAGTCAGGTTTCTCTACTCTCCTGTCTCTCCCCCTCCGTCTGTCTGTCTCTCTCTTTGCCTTTTATACCCCCATTCAATCCATGAACAGATCTGAGCTATTCTCCCTTCAGTCTTTGTGCTTCTCACCATCAGCATTGCTATTACTCTGGATCAAACCATCCTCATCTCTTGCCTGGGCTACTGTAATAGTTCCCTAACAGGGGAATTACTCCTGTATCCACCTACAGTCACTTCTCTGCAGTTAGAGTGTTGTTTTTTTACATGTAAATGAGGTCTAATTCCTCTGCTCAAAACCCTCCAATAGCTTCCTATTGCTTTTTTTGAAAAAGCCAGTGTCTTAAGCTGCCCTGCAAAGGCCTGCACAAACTCTTCCCCCGCCA
>NW_006795975.1:1405307-1433805 GCF_000442215.2 Lipotes vexillifer | reverse complement strand
CCCCCCCCCCCCCCCCGCTTCTCTCCAGGCCCTCCAGCAGCCTCTACACAGCTCTCTGCACAATGTGCTCCTCCCTCCTTCCCTACCTCAGGGCTTTATCACCCTCTGTGATGCTGGAGCAAGGCTTCCCCGGGCTACACTTCATAGCTTGCTTTTTTATTTTATGTGCCAACCACCATCTGCTTCTGCACGGGTAAAATGAGGCAAATGTGAACAGTGTAGAAGGCAGAAGTCGTAAAGAGGACCCCATTCTGAAAAGGCCGTGCCGTATGGTTCCCTCCGTGTTCTCGGGGCGTCAGTTCCAGGACGTCTGTAGATACCAAAATCCACAGATGCTCAAGCCCCTCATATAAAACGGTGTAGTATTTGCATATAACCTATGGACATCCTCCTGTATACTTTAAGTCATCTCTAGATTACTTATAATACCTAATACAATGTAAATGCTACGGAAATAGTTTCCAGCATTCTGGTGGAAACTTTACGGAATTTTCTTTCCGAATACTTTCGATCTAAGGTTGGTTGAATCCGTGGATGTGGAACCTGCAGATCCGGAGGGCCAACCGTATAGCCTTGTGACTTGCTTCCTACAACCTTCTGAGCAAAAGCTCTAACAGCATGCTGTACCGTGCTCTCTTCGCCCTTTGCCACGGGCACCTGGCAGTGTACCAGGTAGTGGCTATTCCGATAGCCTGGTTTCTGGAGTGAGGAACGCGACCAACCCTCAATGAACATGTAGTACAGAATTTCGATCTGTAGCTGGTTGAATCCACAGATGTGGAACCCATATATACAGAGGGCCAACTATGTATGATATTCTGGAAAAGGCTAAACTATGGTGACAGTAAAGATATCATTGGTTTCCAGAGGTTAGGGTGGAGGGAGGGATGAAAAGGCAGAGCACAGAGGATTTTTAGGGCGGGGAAGGTGTGCTGGATGATACTACAATGGGGCTACATGTAGTAGCCCCAGAGCGAACCCTAAGATAAGCTATGGACTTTGGGTGATGACGATATGTCAATGTAGGTTCGCCAGTGTACCACTGTGGTGAGGGATATTGATAGTGAGGGGAGGCTGTGTGTGTCTTGGGGGGCAGAATGTATATGGGAACTTTGTACTTGCCATTCAGGTTTGCTGTGAACCTAAAACTGCTCTAAAAAGTAAAGTCTATCTTAGAGAGAAGATACTGCCATTTAAATTTGAAAAGAAGAGTGGAAGTAAAAATAAGCCATGGCACAGGAAGTAAGCCCCTCTCTTCCACGATAATGCATGTGAAAGAAAATTCGTGTCTGTGGGCCTCACACCTCTTAAAGGCCGCTTCCATCCTGTGAGGCTTTGTGGGGTAACTATCAGAGACTCTAAAGCTATAGCCCAGGTCAGTCACCAGCCACACCTCTGGCCACTGGAAACGCGTGGGTCTCATCAGTGCCAGAGGAAGATGCTGAGCGGCATCCGGGTTGGATGGTCCCCAGAGTGCCCATAGCTGCAGTGGAAATTGCCTTTTGCTGCTGTCATCCTAAGGAGCCTCCATTGTTACTCCTATGGAGCCTATGGCTCAGTGCATAGGAAGTCTCAGGCTATTGAGAGGGGGTCTCTACTTACTCTTTCCTCTTTCCTCTGACCAAAATAATAACTATTGAATGAAGTGACCGTGTCCTCAAAAGTCATCTGCTAGAAAATGCAAGTTTCCTGGGAAAGCTACTGACACCAGGGCCTTATATCCCACGGACACCAGGGCCCTGGGAAACTGAGCACAGGACAGCTCAATCTGGATGTGGATAAAGGAGAGGAGAGCCTAAACATTAGAGTCCTCTAATCCCAAACTCGAGTACAACAGTCCAAGTGGGGCACTTCCATATGAGGACCTGGATGAAAGAGAGATATGGGGAGAAAGAGAAAGGAAAAAAGATGGAGTTTCCTTAAAGTTAAGGCCAATTAAAAATGTCTAAGGTTATTCCTCATTCTAAACTGTTCTAATGAACCGTGCTAGTTCCCGGTACCACAGTAACTTTCCACTTCAACTTCGCCCTCTCTGTGCCCTAGACCAGCAGTTCTCAAACATTTCCAACTCAGAACCACTTTACACTCTTAACATTATTGAAGACCACAGAGTGCTTTTTTCATGGACTATATTTATCCATATCCACCTATTAGAAATGAAAATAGAGAAATGTTTAAAACACAAGCACAAGGAATTCCCTAGCGGTCCAGTGGTTAAGACTCTGCACTTTCACTGCTGAGGACCCGGGTCCAATCCCTGGTTGGGAAACTAAGATCCCACAAGCCAAGACGTGCAGCGGCCAAAAAAATTAAGTAAATAAAATGAAAAAAAAAAACCCACACAAGCACACACATCATATATGTCACAGAGCAGCAACATTATCACACGTCAACAGACAGCTTTGGCGGTTTCCTCTGCCCACAGCAAACTGCAATTGCTATTCAACCTCATGCTATTTGCGATGTACCTTCTTCGAGGCTCTTTTGTTTTCTTTACTGCTCTGGTCATAATACTAGCTTCTGTATCATCCCCCAATCATGCCTTTATTGTAAGCAAAAATTTTTCTATACTTATTTCTTAAACTAGAAAAATAATTTAATTATATCATACGTAAATAATAAACATTTCAACTTTATCACCAATGATGACTTACGTAGGTATCACTGTGTCAATCACATCTTCTCATTTAATATCTTCATAAAATATTCAGTTAAACACAGTGAAATATTATATCTGTGCATAGAAAAAAAAAGTCATTCAAACCGAATTAATCCATTGACACCATCAAGATGAGTGATGTGTTTACATGCAGTACTAGAAACGCATTCTAAAGCAACCATATTTTTTAGTTTGTTTTCTATCCTTCCAGTATTTCCTTATTGTAAATACAAGTAAGTATTAGTATCTATTCACATTCTCTCCCCCCCCCCCCTTTTTTTTTTTTTTTTGGCTGCTTTGGGTCTTCGTTGCTGTGCGCGGGCTTCTCAGTGCAGTGGCTTCTCTTGTTGCGGAGCACGAGCTGTAGGCCTGGGGGCTTCAGTAGTTGTGGCACGTGGGCTCAGTAGTTGTGGCTCACGGGCTCTAGAGCGCAGGCTCAGTAGTTGTGGCGCACGGGCTTAGTTGCTCCGCAGCATGTGGGATCCTCCCGGACCGGGGCACGGACCCGCGTCCCCTGCATTGGCAGGCGGACCCTCAACTACTGCGCCACCAGGGAAGCCTGGCAGGCAGATTCTTAACCACTGCACCACCAGGGAAGCCCACAAGGCACACATCTTAACACACTACGAGGCAGTGATGATATTTTATGAGATGCAATAAAGCGAAATATAGTCTACCAAAACAGTCAAATTGTGTTGAACAGAAAAATACTTTATACTGTTCCCGTTCTTAAATTTAAATTAGTTAAAATTAACTAAAATGTAAAGTTTAGTCCCTCAGTGACACTCACTATGTGTCAGGGGTCAGAGTCACATGTAACTAATGGTAACCATATTCATCATTACAGATTTAGAGACTTTCTTACTCTTCCTGAGTCACTGTGATAGATTATTATTCTAGGAATTTGTCCGTGATGTTTAAGTTTTCAAATTTATTGGAATAAAGTTACTTAATTCTCTTATCATCTCTTTAATCTCTATCAATTCTGTAGTTTCTCATTCTTAATTTTGTTTATTTGTGCTTTCTTTTACCTTAATCAGTCCTACGAGAGGTGTATCTACTTTATGAGCTGTTTCAAAGCCTCGATTTTTGGCTTTATTGATTCACTGTACAGTAAATGTCTTCAGTTCTATTCTAACTTCTTAACTTAGACCTGTATCTCATTCAGTTTGCTTCGGCTGGCCAGAGCCCATTTTTCCTGTTAGTGACTAAGGACCCCTCACTGATGCTGCTTTAACGTCCTCTCCTCTTATAGGGAGTATTCCAGTTACTACTGCAGTGTCACAAAACCCCTCGGAACTCAATGGCTTTAAATGGAGCAATCATTTTATTACCTCTGATGGTTTCTATGGGTCAGGAGTGGCTCCTGTCTGGGCATTTCTAGCTCAGAGTCTCTCATGAATGGCAATCAGACAGTAGGCAGAGCCCAAAGAGCAGGAGCTGGAGCTCTGAGGGTCAACCCGGGCTTTCTGTCTCTTCAGGTAGTTACAGGGCTTCTGCACGCGGTCTACAGGGCGGCACAAGTGTTCCAGGAAACAAGGCAGAAGCTGCATCACCTTTTCTGACCGAGCCTCAGAAGTCACACAGCATCAGTTTTGCTGTATTCTTGGTTACAAAGGAAGTCAGATGTGAGGGGAGGGCACACAGACCCCCTGTCTTCATCAGAGGAGCATCAAGGTCCTATTGTGAATAGCATGTGAGAGGGAAAATATTGTGCAGCTATCGTTGTTGAAACAGGGAACAATTTTAAAGAACACACAGTCCCCCTTGAGGACCACATTACAGTGTCAGCTTTTTTTTTTTAAATAAATTTATTTATTTATTTATTTATTTATTTATTTATTTTTGGCTGAATTGGGTCTTCGTTGCTGCACACAGGCTTTCTCTAGTTGCGGCGAGTGGGGGCTACTCTTCGTCGTGGTGCGCGGGCTTCTCATTGTGGTGGCTTCTCATGTTGCGGAGCACGGGCTCCAGGCGTGCGGGCTTCAGCAGTTGTCGCTGGCGGGCTCTAGAGCGCAGGCTCAGTAGTTGTGGCGCACAAGCCTAGTTGCTCCACGGCATGTGGGATCTTCTCGGACCAGGGCTTGGACCAGGGCTCGAACCCGTGTCCCCTGCACTGGCAGGCGGATTCTTAACCACTGCGCCACCAGGGAAGCCCCCAGTGTCAGCTTTAAGATGGTGTGTTTCTCAAAGTGAACATTCTTACCCCCTCTACCTGGCTGCATTTTCTAAGGCTTAGTATAAGGAGAAAGAATGCTCCAGAGAAACGAATGAATCAGACAAAAAGAGGGCACAGATAGGCTCCCACTCGACATGATGGTTCGTTCAGTTGAGGTTCAGCTCTGTGGAGCTGAAGGTCAGTGGGATGACCTTTCAAGTACACACCCAGTCTCTTGCCCATTCTGAGTCCTTTATTGTCCACCATCAATAATATCTGACGGCACTGGAATGGGACAGCTCCCTCAGAGAAGAATCTATTAGGGAAAGGGTTATGTCTATACATAATGAGTGCAATCTATACAACATTATAGAAAACTCCAAGACCATTCACAACAGAAACCATCTGGCCAAGATGCCTCATTGAATAGAGTGGAAAAATATCTAATGCCATCTGGACACCCTAGTTGAATTTTGTTAAGTGCTCCATTGATTTAATAACATACTAAGCAAATTTGAAAAGAAAATAAGAGTGGAAAGAAGAAAAAGTTGCATGGCAGTTCAATAAATAAAAAGGCTATAAGAAACGCCTGATCATCTTCAAGACTCTATCGTAGTTTGAAAAGAAAAAAACCTACAATAGGGGGGTGGGGGAGGGAGGGATTGGGAGTTTGGGATTAGCAGATGCAAACTATTACATATAGAATGGATAAACAACAAGGTCCTACTGGATAGCACAGGGAACTACATTCAATGTCCTGTGACAAACCATAATGGAAAAGAGTATAAAAAAGAATATGTATATGTTTAAAACTGAGTCGCTTTGCTGTACAGCAGAAATTAACACAACCTTGTAAGTCAACTATACTTCACTAAAAAATAAATTTAAAAATAAAATAACAGAAAAAAACCCTACAATAATTTTCCCTGGGTTTGGGGTGAAGAAAACAAAAACATCAAGTACAAAACCTAGCTCTAACAACAGGGCATGTTATCTCACGAGAGGAGCAATACATATTGCTGACCCTCTCACTGGTTTTCCCATCTAATCTTCCTATTTATTCTTTTGAAAACTTTTCTAGCTGAGCATCCCTCCCAGCAGTGGCATCTGCCCTGGTGTGACTCCATTAACTAACCATTCTCCTCAGTTCTCCAACCCAAATTCTCACCAACACTCAGAGGGCCCTTAGAGGCCGAGGTGTCTCCTTTCCCAGCCATCAACTTCTCTCCCCTCAACCTCAGTTTACCAGCAGTTCTTCTCAGCTGGTGGATTCTTCAGGGCTTCCTTCCCTCCCGAGGAAGTTAATCTGGACCAGTGGTTATCGCAGTGTGTTCCCTCAATCAGCATCAGCATCAATGTTAGATGCTGTTAGAAATGCAGTCAAACATAGCGAATCAGATACTCTGCAGGTGTTGCCAGCAATCTGTAGTTTAACAAGCCCTCCAGGTGATTCTGGTGCATTCGAGTTTGAGAACACTGGCTTAGAAACTGGTAGCATCTACCGCCAGAGAATTGATCAGCCCATGTTGATTATAACCCATGTTATAAGTGTACAGGGCTAGAGGCTGCCTCCTTCCAGGTTATCTGCACCATGTCTCCAGTGAGCAGTATCTCTGCCCTGTAATATGTATATGTAATATGACAGGATAAAATTCTAAATGCAAAGAATTCTTCGTATTAATCCATGCCAGAATTCTTTGCATTAATGCAAAGCCCGCAATGACTGGGCTTCTGATTTCAGTTCCTCCTTCAGAGCTGGATGCGTTTCTGCCCATAGACTATAGGAGAAACCGGCTATTCTCGTTAATTGGTTATGCTTATCACCAATGAGCCTTTGCCAATTATTTATACAGTTATCTACATTCTAAGAAAATTAATTTATCTCTAAGGTTTAGATCCTTCTCCTTTCTGACTGTGTAGGAAAAACAAAATGTTTTAACAGTAGTAAGAATAGTATATGATCATTGAAATCTCAGGCAATATCCAGGACCATCTCTTTGCTTCTCAGTTCATGTAAAATCTCACTCTTCCTTCTCATGAAACAGTTCTATATTGGAAAGAAAGAAAACTGGAGATGAAATTCCTCACCTCTTAACTCACCGACTGCATACCGGTTCGTTTTATGTCTGGATTCCATTTTTTTCTATTCTAAATTTTTATTATTTTTTAATTGAAGTATAGTTGATCGAATTCCATTGTTTTAAGGCAATGCAGATAAGTACTGGGAGGTCCAAAGACTTTATAATCTGTGACTAACAGTATAATGACTAACAGTATAGTGACTAACAGTATAATCTGTGATTATACTGGGCTTTTGGACTAGCATTGGTCTTTTATGTATGGGAAGAGGGTCTTAGGAGAGAATTTTAGAAAAGAGGCCAAATGTAATTTCTTCAGATCAAGCCAATAGGCACGTTGCTCTCTTCTGCTACCTCACTATTCGAAGTGTGGGCCCGGATTAGCAGCAGTGGCGACACCTGGCATCCAGTAAGAACTGTAGCATCTCAATTTCCACGGCAGTTATTGAATCAGGATCTGCATGCGAACAAGGGCTCCAGGTGACTCGTATGCACAGTGAAGTTTGAGAAGCCCCGCTCTACTCTGCTGGAAGATAGAGGCTTTGCAGCAGGAGTGCTCTCTGGAGGGACGTGGTAAGCAGCCTTCTGAATGGTCCCCAGCGATCCCCACCTCCTGGTATTTACCCTCTGTGTAATCCCCTCCCCCCTTGAGTGTGAACTGGATGTAGTAACTTGCTTCTAAAAATAGCATATGGGGGAGGGACAGATTGGGAATTTGGGATTAACGTACACACACTACTGTATGTAAACTAGATAACCAACAAGGACCTATTGTATAGCACAGGGAACTCTACTCAATATCTTGTAATAACATATAATGGAGAAGAATGTAAAAAAAGAATATATATATTTTTATATATATGTATAACTGAATCACTTTGCTGTACACCTGAAACTAATACGTTGTAAATCAGCTATAGTCCAATATAAAATAAAAATTAAAAAAATAAAAATAGAATATGGCACAGTGATGGATGCCACTTCTGAGATTGTTATGCAAGACTGAGACGTATCTTCCTCACACTCCCTCTTTCCAGCTCTTCTTACCTGCTCACCCTTATAAAGCAAACAGCAGTGTTAGGAGCTGCCCTGTGGAAAGACTCATGTGGTAACTTGTTGGCCGAAGAACAACAGGCAACAAGGAACTGCATCCTGCCAACAAGCAGTGCGTGAGGTCAGAGCGGATCTTTCCTGGAGTTGAGCCCTGAGCTAACTGCAGCCACACCCAGCACCTTGATTGCAGCCCGTGGAGATCCCGAAGCACAGAACCCCGCTAAGCTGCGTGCAGATTTCTGACCCGAGGAAACACGAGATAATAAAAGTTGATGTCTTAAGCCAGGAAGTTTTAGGGTAATTAGTTACTCAGCAGTTGATGACTATGACGAATAAAAAGGGCAATCAGCAGATCAAGGACACTGAAAATTCACACATGTCCAGATTCCCCTGAAGTCACAGGGACCTAACAGACCGGTAGATAAATAAGCACCACCTACTAGAGCCAACACCTGGGAAGGAGATTTTCTTTGTGTGAGTAGTGAGACTGAAAACACTGGGATTGGCTGAAAGTCTACATAAGTGAAGCAGTAGCTCCCGCCTAGGTCCTACCCAACAGTGAAGCTTTATACTATAGTCAATGCAGCTCCCTAGACATCTCCCCAACACACACACACACACACACACACACACACACACACACACACACACACACACACAGTGTCCAGTCAGCTTTCTAATGCTTCACTCAAATACAAACAGATAGCAGTGGATCACTAGACTTTTGAGGGAAGATTCTACCATATGGAAAGAAAATAGGAACTAAGAAACAATACGACGAGCAAGAAAAGTACTCTTTTTTGGGGGGGGGCGGTACGCGGGCCTCTCACTGCTGTGGCCTCTCCCGTAGCGGAGCACAGGCTCCGGACGCGCAGGTTCAGCGGCCATGGCTCACGGGCCCAGCCGCTCCGCGGCATGTGGGATCCTCCTGGACTGCGGCACGAACCCGAGTCCCCTGCATAGGCAGGCGGACCCTCAACCACTGCGCCACCGGGGAAGCCCAAGAAAAGTACTCTTTATTTTTGGAGAAGTGAGAGAAGACAGAGCATCCATGAAACCAGGATGTTACAAAAAAGGAACACAAAACAAGTAAGAATTCTTGGAAAGTAAAGACAATATATAAAATAAAAATGTATTGGAAAAAATAGAAGGCAAAGAAACCATTAAGCAGAACAGAAAGACAAAAGATGGACATTACAAGCAATTTTTGTTTTTTTTTTTTTTGGCTGTGCCACGTGGCATGCAGGACCTTAGTTCCCTGACCAGGGATCGAACCCGTGGCCCTGCAGTGGAAGCGTGGAATCTAACCACTGGACCACCAGGGAATTCCCACAAGCAATTTTAAAAAAAACTTAAAAGATTAATCCAAGAGATGTAGTAGGAGTTCTGGAAAGAAAATGATCAAAGAAATAATTCAAGAGAATTTTTCCTGAAAGGGTTTCCAGATTAGAATATTCACAGATTATCCGGCACAAGTAATGAAAAAAAACAATTTTCTTCCAGGCATGTCATGGTGAAATTTTGAAACATCAGGGACCAAGAGAGGATCATAAAAACATCCAGAAACAAAGATCAGATCACAGGCAGTACACAGAAATTGGACTATCATCAGACACCTGATGAATGCCTTCAAATTTTTGAAATAAAAATAATTTACCCTAAATCTCAAAACTCAACTGAACCATCAGTCAAGTGCAAGGGTAGCATAAAGATATTTTAAGACAGGAAAATTTTCCAAAAATTCCCCTTCTATACACCTTCTCTTAGAAGGTTGCTTAGGTGATGTAACGTAGATTAGGAGGATGGAGGGAAGGGAAGTGTATGTGTTGGGGGGCGGGCGGGGGAGAGCAGCAATAGACCCACACATGTCAAGGTATAGGAGGAAGGGATGCTTGTGATAGAGAAATGTTGTTTATTTAAATTCTCATCTTCCTTAATAGAAAGTCAATAGATAATGCCTAAAACTTATGAGTAAAAGAAATAGCATTTTAAGGATACCATTTAGAAATACTAAGGAGATACTGAAAGAGTTAAAACTGGGAACTGAAGGATGGGGAAGGGTAGGTAGGGCATGGTACCCCTGTTATTCATCATAAGCCTTGTAGTACCATTTGATTTCTTAAAATATGTGAATTCATTGGTTTGATGATAATAAAAATTGCTTTAAAAACAAAAACTGTCCGTTTGAAGATGTAAGCTATTATATATGGAATGGATAAACAACAAGGTCCTACTGTATATCACAGAGAACTATATTCAGTATCCTGTGATAAACCATAATGGAAAAGGATATTTTAAAAATATACATATGTATGTATAACTGAATCACTTTGCTGTACAGCAGAAATTAACACAACATTGTAAATCGACTATACTTAAAACAAACAAAAAACTGTCCAATTCCCCTTAAACACCATAATCTTCCAGGATAATAAGAATACAGACAGCTGAATTACAGAAGGGCTGTTATTAGGTGTTTGAGTTGCTTTCTCACTGTCCCCATTTCTGGTCAGGGTATTACTGGTGAAAAATCAGTCTCCTTCTTTGAAATTAAAAGAATAAAGAATACTTTGAAACTATAATTCCATTTCTGGCACTCAATCCAAGCAAAATAATCCTAATAATAGAAAAATCTTTATGTGAAATGATATATAGCGCTGTTTATATATTACTATAAAATTGGCAAATCCTTAACTGCCCAAACATAAGAAAACATGAGTAAATTCTCCTCAGCCTTTAAAAAGAATGTTTATGAAGATGAGGTAGTAATGTGAAAATGTCGATAATTTACTGTTAAGTGACAAAATCAGTGTGAAAATTGCATATAAAGTAGTATTACAACTATTTTTAAAATATCTGTGCATAAAGAAAGGTTGGGAGAATATATCAAAAGGTTTACAATGGTTTTGTTTCAATGGTGATTTTATGAATAATTTTTTTCTTTATACTTCGTACATTTTCAAAAACGTTTCAAATTTTTATGTTAGTATTATAACAAAAAATACTTGAAAATATGAATTAAAATTAATTTAAAAAACTTTGGAGCTTACCATTTTGATTCTGTCAACTTAGCCTTAAAAAAACACATGGGATTTTTTTTTTTTAATTTCTTATTGGAGTAGAGTTGATTTACAATGTTGTGTTAGTTTCAGGTGTACAACAAAGTGAATCAGTTATACATATACATCTATCCACTCTTTTTTAGATTCTTTTCCCATATAGGTCATTACAGAGTATTGAGTAGAGTTTCACTGTGCTATACAGTAGGTCCTTATTAGTTATCTATTTTATATATAGTAATAAAACCCATGGGATTCAAAAAAAATTTTTACTGGAGTATAGTTGATTCACAATGCTGTGTTAGTTTCAGATGTACAGCAAGGTGAATCAGTTATATATATACATATATACATTCTTTTTTTTTTTTTAGATTCTTTTCCCATATAGGCCATAATAGAGTATTGAGTAGAGTTCCCTGTGCTACACAGCAGGTTCCTATTAGTTATCTATTTTATATATAGTAGTGTGTATGTGTCAGTCCCAAACTCCCAATTCATCCCTCCCTCCCCGCCCCTTCTCCTTTGGTAACCATAAGTTTGTCTTCCACGTCTGTGAGTCTGTCTCTGTTCTGTAAATAAGTTCATCCATATCATTTAGTTTAGATTCCACATATGAGTGCCATCACATGATATTCATCTTTCTCTGACTCATTTCACCCAACACGATCCCATGGGATTTTTTAATGGCAGTCATTTCAAACCCATAGATAGTTGATTCTTTGACGAGCTTATGAATACAAACATTTTAGTCAAAATCATCCCAACACTGATAAATTTTCAGCAAGAAACTATTAACTAGAGAAATCCATTAGGCCAACTTGACTTGAATAATTTATTGCTGAACTAATCAGTAATTGATCAATTTTGTGTATGGCAAAGTTAAGCTGTTTCATATAGCTCCCATTTTCACTTTGGTTTGCTGGAACTATTTTCATAAAAATCAGATTTCTTTCTCAAAATCTTATACAAAAGAGTTGATTCATTGATCATTTTTTTTTTTTGACAATCAGAGCTTCAACTATTAAGATTTCTATCAATGACTTATTTTGTCCAAGTCCTTCTGCCTTATCTAATTTTGCAGATTTTCATTTTGCCAAGATTTAATTCTATTATTTTTGAGTCAACCACAGATCTTACCATATTTAGTTTTAGCTGTTGTCAGTTTTATTTTTTACCATAATAGTCATCATGAATTTTAATTTTTATGCCTGTTGTTTTCTATTTTTAAAAACTCTAGGGAAGTCCTTGGCAGTCCAGTGGTCAGGACTCTGAGCCTCCACTGCAGGGAGCAGAGGTTCAATCCCTGGCCAGGGAACTAAGACCCCACATGCCACACAGTATGGCCAAAATATTAAAAACAGAAACAAAAGCAGGTACTTCCCTGGTGGCGCAGTGGATAGGACTCCGTGCTCCCAAAGCAGGGGGCCTGGGTTTGACCCCTGGTCAGGGAACTAGATCCCACGGGCCTGCGAGCCACAACTAAGGAGGCTACCTGCTGTAACTAAGACCCAGTGCAACCAAATAAATATTAAAAAAACAAAAAACTGTCCTTCCGATCTCCCTGACTTCCTGCTTCACTGGCCTCCTTTCTTACCTCCAGCCTCCCAAGCTCATTCCCAACTCAGGGCCTTTACATTTGCTGTTCCTTCTGTCTGGAATACTTTTCCCTGAGATCATCACATGGAGATGCCTTCTATCCTCCACATCTTATCTATGTCCTCACCTCCTGGGGACCTCCCCAATTCCTATTTAATTCCACCCTTGCTTCACAATTCTTGTCACTATCTGAAATTATTTCATTTATTTACTTGTTTATTGTCTTCACTACTAAAATATGGGATACACCGGAGCAGGAACCTTATCCGTCTTGTTCACTGGTGTATTTCTTTCTCCTGACACATGGTTATTCCTCAGTAAATATTTGTGGAAGGGACAAACAAATGAACGATGTGTAGAAAGAGCTGTTATGGAAGAATGAAACAAATTATGTTACGGAAGAGTCAGAAATGCCATCGCTAAACAGGCGTCTTGTGATTGAAGGATGAGTAGAAATTCAGATGGTGGGGGAGAGGCAGTTGAGAAGGGGGCCAAGCAGAAGAATGGAGATGAAAGAAAGGTACAAGACAATAAAGTCTGTGCAAAGGTGTCTAAACGAGAAAGAAGGAAGAGCTTTACTGAGCATCGAGAGAGCAATGTGGTTGATACTTAAATGGTTTCATTACTGCCTGACAGTCAAAGGCACTGTGCCAAGCAGAATAACACCTCCAAAGATGTGCACATTCTGTGACATGATTCCCAGAACCTGAGAGCATCTTACGGTACATGACAGGGGGATTAAGGTTGCAGATGGCATTCAGGTTGTTAATCAGCTGACCTTAAAACAAAGAGATCAGCCTGGATTATCCAGGTGGGCCCAGTGTAATCACAAGGGTTTTTGTTTGTTTGTTTTTTATTCTTTTTCAAATTCTTTTTCCATTTAGATTATTTCAGAATGTTGAGCAGAGTACCCTGTGTGATACTGTAGGTCCTTGCTGGTTACCGATTTTAAATATAGCAGTGTGTACATGTCAATCCCAAGCTGCCAGTCTATTCCTCCCTCCCCAGCCCTTCCCCCCTGATAACCACAAGTTCATTCTCTAAGTCTCTGAGTCTGTTTCTGTTTTGTAGATAAGTTCATTTGTATTTCTTTTTAGATTCCGCATGTAAGCGATATCACATGATATTTGTCTTTCTCTGGCTTACTTCACTTAGTATATAATATCCAGGTCCACCCATGTTGTTGCAAATGGCATTATTCCATTCTTTTTAATGGCTGAGTAATATTCCAATGCATATATGTATCCCATCTTCTTTATCCATTCATCTATCAATGGACATTTAGGTTGCTTCTATGTCTTGGCTACTGTAAATAGTGCTGCAATGAACACTGGGGTGCATGTATGCTTTTCAACCAAATTTTTCTCTGGATATATGCCCAGTAGTGGGATTGCTGGGTCATATGGTAGTTCTATTTTTCGTTTTTTAAGGATCCTCCATACTGTTTTCCATAGTGACTGTATCAATTTACATTCCCACCAACAGTGCAAGAGGGTTCCCTTTTCTCCACACCCTCTCCAGCATTTATTGTTTGTAGATGTTTTGATGATGGCTGTTCTGACTGGTGTGAGATGATATCTCATTGTGGTTTTGATTTGCATTTCTCTAATAATTAACGATGTTGAGCATCTTTTCATGTGCCTCTTGGCTATCTGTATGTCTTCTTTGGAGAAATGTCTATTTAGGTCTTCTGCACGAGGGTCCTTTAAATGAGGAATTGGGGGGCAGAAAGTCAGTGTCATCATGGGGCAGGCTGAGAAAGACCAGACCGGCCACTGCTGGCTTTAAAGATGGAAGGAAGCCACAAATGAGGAATGGGGGCAGCCTCTGGAAGAGGGAAAAGACAAAAAAACATCTTCCCCTAGAGCCTCCAGAAAGAAATGCAGCCCTGCCAATACCTGGATTTTGGCCTCGCAAGACCCACTTTGGACTTCTGACCTCCAGAACTGCAAGATCATAAATTTATGTTGTGTTATGACACTAAATGTGTGGTACCTTGTTACAGAAGCAATAGAGAATAAATACAGACACCAAAAAGTCACTGCGGTCAGATGAGGAAAAGGAAAGCAATGTTCACAGCTCCTTTGAGTTTATGTTCTGGTGAATGGAGACACTTTGGTAGGCATCAGAGAGGCTGAATTCCACTCTCAGACGCTGACTTTACCCAATTCATCTTTGCTTGCATAACCTGCAAGAATAATGTGAAGGACAAGGAATCTTGAAAATCACCTTCAAGGTACAAAAGAAAAATTGAGCAGATTAGATTGGAGTGGGTCCTTCTGGGCAGTCAGCACTGTTTTACTTTAATGTTCTTCCAGGATTTAGAAATCATTTATTTCTAAATGCATCCCTTAAGCAATCTTTTATCAATTTTTAGAAAGCCTATTAGATAATAAGTCTTCTGATATTCTGAATTTTTATTTTTTATTTTTTTACAGGAGAGCAAGAATGAATGCTTTCACTGAAAGAAGAGGAATAAAATCTCTGAAGAATGTCCTCTCAGGAAGGTGGGCAAGCTGTGAATAATCACCATTTTGGTAAGCACTAATTCTTTCAGAGTTGGTCCTTATAGGTCAACTGGATCCCTTTCTTTTGCTTTGTAAATTGAGCTGAAATCGCTCCTGCTGACCCGAGACTGCTGGCTGCCTGCCCAGAAGTGCCACCCCTGCAGGCACTGTATAATGAGGCAATCCACAGGGCTGATCTCAGCATAAATAAAAGTTCAAGCTGAGATTTAAATTTTTAGCAGTATGAAAGCAAAATAGCCGGAGGAATTGCAACAGAATGACATCATTCTAATAACTGAGTAATCATTCAAAGAACCGATATTGCAAGTGTCATTATGACAGCATGGGCCATAGCTGCCTAAGACACAGGCTTCCTTCTCACTTTATACCTGTGACAAAACATAAGGATACAATTACGTTTGGTGTTTGGTTTTGGTTTGTTGCAGTGGTTTGTTTGGAGGTGAGGAAAGGTAAGAAGATGTTTCCTCTTTCTTTGTGAAAAAAATTTCTGCACATAAATGATGGAAGGAAGGAAAGAACAAAGGATACACATGCTATTGAGTCCAAGCTCATACTGCCCACTGCAAAACAGGCCAATAACTTGAGGATGAGTTGGTGGGGGCAAGGAATAGTGACTTTATTTGAAAGGCCAGCAGACTGAGAGGGTGGTGGACTAGTGTCCCAAAGAACCATCTTGCCCGAGTTAGAATTCAGGCTTCTTTTATACTAAAAAAGGAGGGAGTAAAGTCAAACATTTCCTGGTTCCAGTCAACTTCCAGAGGGGGTGTGTTAATTTCTCCCTTCCTGCCATCATTCACAGGTGGGCCTGGTCAGGATGTTTCCTGTGAGCTAAACAGAGGTATTTTAGCTTAATGCTCTTTATCTGGGGAGCAGGGTTCCCAGAGATGGGCCATTATGTAGAATTTAAGCTTAAAGGCAACATCCCTTTAGTGATTAACTTGTAGCAAAAGCAACAGAATACAAAGGTTAATGTAAAAGAAATGGATCCAATATGGAGTCAGATTTGTTCTCCCCTATTATACACACACAAATACAAAGCCTTCCCCATTTCTTTTGGGCTAATATAAAGTCCAGGTCATTACTTTGCCTTTTTTTTTGGCCATGCTGTGCGACACGCGGGATCTTAGTTCCCCAACCAGGTATTGATCCCGTGCCTTGTGCACTGGAAGTGCTGAGTCTTACACACTGGACCACCAGGAAGTCCATATTTTGCCATTTCTTGAGCTAACTTTAGAAACCTCTCTTAACCCCCATCCATTAAACTACTGATGTCATTGAAAGAAAAAAGAAAAAGAAAAAGAAATCTCTCTTAAGCATTGTTAACATTTATTATAGGTAAAATTTGGAGTATTGCTTAACAGAAAACAAAAGGATTATGTGGTGTGAAACTGAAAATATTCTATTTTAGAATTTCTAGTATTTGTGGTTCTATATTCATTACTGTGGCATTCTACTAGATTTTCCTTCTTCAAATTAATGACTTGTCCTAGAAGGAGAGGTTAAAAAACAGGATAAAACATCTTCAATGAGATGTTAACAGTTGAACAGTAAGTTTGTACAGCTTTATGTACATTTTTAAAAATTCATAAGCATGCACGTTTAAAAAAATTTACTAGCTTGCAAAAATATTTATTCGTGAATGTTCTCTGCTACACAACTACTCTAATAGCTTATGGGTAAGTTTCCTGTAAACCTAACCAAAACAGATCAGAAGAAAAGACCATCACTGGAAAGGACTGATGACACACTTTAGTGTAAGGCAGTATTTCTCAATGTATTTTTTCATTATCACTCACCTAAGGGAAAAAAATTAAACATCATTTAAATTCTACGTAAAGGGAGAAATAAGTACCAAAGAATAAGATTTTGTCAGGTGGGGTTGAGTTTCAGAGTGCCACAAAGTATCGTAATGCCTGTTTTTCTTTTTATTGCCCTTCAAGAAACAATTTTCACTCCCTTGGGGGCAATACTACCTTAGCCCTTTGAGAATGCATGGGATAAATAAAGCAAGGCAAAAAAAAAAAAGGCAAGGGGAGAGGAGGAAGAGTGGGGGTTGAATGTAGGCCCTTACCCCCCAGCCCCATATGTTCTATGTATAACCTGATGTATGTGATGAGCAGGGTTTTCACAGAGTGGTGCTATTGACATTCGGGGCTGGATAATTCTTTGTTGCGGGCAGTGCGGGGCAGTGGGGGGGGCGGGAGTTGTCCTGTGCATTATAGGATGTTTAGCAGCATCCCTGGCTTCTACCCTCTTGAGATGCCAGTAACAAACCCCCAACTCCCAGGTGTGACAAAAATATCTGTAGTCATTGCCAAATGTCCCCTGGGGAGGGACAAAATTGCTCCCACTGAGAACCACTAGCATAAGAGTGATTCACAAAGTGGCCACAATGAGGAGAAGCGTGTGGAGGTGTGGGGTGGGAGACAGAAGAGTGACACACGCGGACAGCAGAGCAATACTGTGTGAGCATCGTACCACTACTGTAACCAATGACCACAAACTTGGCGCTTAACAAAAGACACACTTACTGTCTTACAGTTCTGTAGGTCCAAAGTCTAACAGGCTCTCCGTGAATTAAAAGCAAGGTGTCAATCCATATATACACTATTGATACTATGTATAAAATAGATAACTCATGAGAACCTACAGTATAGCACAGGGAACTCTACTCAGTGCAATGTGGTGACCTACGTGGGAAGGAAATCTAAAAGAGAGGGGATGTATGTATATGGACAGCTGATTCATTTTGTTGTACAGTAGAAACTAACACAACATTGTGAAGCAACTATACTCCAATAAAAATTTTTAAAATAAAATAAAACCAAGGTGTCAGCGGGCTGCATTCCTTTCCAGGGCCTCTGGGGGACTCTGTTTTCTGGCCTCTCCCAGCTTCTAGAGGCTGCCCACAGTCCTTGGCGTGTGCTCCCTGTCCATCTTCAGAACCAACAATGTCAGGCCAAGTCCTTCTCACCTTGCCATCTCTCTGACACTCACTCTTGTCTGCCTCCCTCTTGTATTGAAAGGACCCTTGTGATCACACTGGGCCCACCCAGGTAATCTTCCCATCACAAGGGCAGCCGATTAGCAACATTATTCCATCTGCAACCTTAATCCCCCTTTGCTTTGTAACTTAACATACCCACAGGGTATTAGGGTGGGACATTTTTGGGAGGGGGCATGATTCTGCCCACCACAAATAAATGTGGAATGATCCTATGTACAGTGATGTTACTGACTCCCAAAGTAGAAGAAACACCCCTTTTTGGAGGAAGGAGTAAAAGTGAAACACACGCTAGTTCCTGCTCTTCCCAACAAGAGGCCCCTGTAAGCCTCTCTGCCCCTTTCTTTATAAAACAGCAGAAGTTAAGTTTTCGGCGGGTGATAATAGGTAGTTCTCATGTGGATTGTTTCATTAAGGTTGTACACTTCAGCTCATGAAATCTCAGGTTAAGACAGGGACCTCCAGACAGAGGAGTGGATAAAGACGATATGGTATATATATACAATGGACTATTACTCAGCCATAAAACAGAACAAAATAATGCTATTTGCAGTGACATGGATTGACCTAGAGATTATCATACTAATAAGCCAGAAAGAGAAAGACAAATACCTAGGGCTTCCCTGGTGGCGCAGTGGTTAAGAATCCGCCTGCCAATGCAGCGGACAGGAGTTCGATCCCTGACCTGGGAAGATCCCACATGCTGTGGAGCAACAACTAAACCCATGTGCCACAACTACTGAGCCTGTGCTCTAGAGCCTGCAAGCCACGACTGCTGAGCCTGCGTGCCACAGCTACTGAAGCCCGCGCACCTAGAGCCTGTGCTCTGCAACGAGAGGCCACTGCAATGAGAAGCCTGCACACTGCAAAGAAGAGCAGCCCCCACTCGCCGCAACTAGAGAAAGCCCACGTGCAGCAACAAAGACGCAACAGAGCCAATGAATAAATAAATAAATAAATTTATATATAAGAAAAAGACAAATACCATGTGATATCACCTATATGCGGAATCTAAAAAAAGTGATACAAATGAACTTATTTACAAAACAGAAATAGAGTCACAGATGTAGAAAACAAACCTATGGTTACCAAAGGGGAAAGGAGGGGAGGGATAAATTGAGAGATTGGGATTGACACATACACACTACTATATATAAAATAGATAACTAATAACAAAAACAAAAACAAAAAAACCCCCACAAAACCTATTGGATGCAGCAAAAGCAGTACAGTACAGTACAGTACAGGGAACTCTATCCAATACTCTATAATGACCTGTATGGGAAAAGAATCCAAAAAAAAGTAGATACATGTATATGTATAACTGAGTCAAGAGGGAAGACAGCAGAAACAAGAAGAACTACAATTCTGTGGCCTGTAGAAGGAAAATCACATTCACAGAAAGATAGACAAAATGAAAAGGCAGAGGATTTTGTACCAGATGAAGAAACAAGATAGAACCCCAGAAGAACAAATAAATGAAGTGGCAATAGGCAATCTTCCAGAAAAAGAATTCAGAATAATGATGGTGAAGATGATCCTGGACCTTGGAAAAAGAATGGAAGCAAAGATTGAGAAGATGCAAGAAATGTTTAACGAAGACCTAGAAGAATTAAAGAACAAACAAACAGAGATGAACAATACAATAACTGAAATGAAAAATACACTAGAAGGAATCAGTAGCAGAATAACTGAGGCAGAAGAACGGATAAGTGACCTGGAAGATAGAACGGTGGAATTCACTGCCGCAGAACAGAATAAAGAAAAAAGAATGAGAAGAAATGAAGACAGCCTAAGAGACCTCTGGAACAACATTAAATGCAACGATATTCGTATTATAGGGGTCCCAGAAGGAGAAGAGAGAGAGAAAGGACCCGAGAAAATATTTGAAGAGATTATAGTCGAAAACTTCCCTAACATGGGAAAGGAAATAGCCACCCAAGTGCAGGAAGTGTAGAGAGTCCCAGGCAGGATAAACCCAAGGAGAAACACACTGAGACACATAGTAATCAAACTGACAAAAATTAAACACAGAAAAATTATTGAAAGCAGCAAGGGAAAAACGACAAATAACATACAAGGGAACTCCCATAAGGTTAACAGCTGATTTCTCAGCAAACTCTACAAGCCAGAAGGGAGTGGCACAATATATTTAAAGAGATGAAAGGAAAGAACTTACAACCAAGATTACTCTACCTGGCAAGGATCTCATTCAGATTCAACGAGGAAATCAAAAGCTTCACAGACAAGCAAAAACTAAGAGAATTCAGCACCACCAAACCAGCTCTAAGACAAATTGGTAAAGGAACTTCTCTAAGTGGGAAACACAAGAGAAGAAAAGCACCTACAAAAACAAACCCATAACAATTAAGAAAATGGTAATAGGAACATACATATTGATAATTACCTTAAACGTGAATGGATTAAATGCTCTAGCCAAAAGACACAGGCTCACTGAATGGATACAAAAACAAGACCCATATATATGCTGTCTACAAGAGACCCACTTCAGACCTAAGGACACATACAGACTGAAAGTGAGGGGATGGAAAAAGATATTCCATGAAAATGGAAATCAAAAGAAAGCTGGAGTAGCAATACTCACATCAGATAAAATAGACTTTAAAATAAAGAATGTTACAAGAGACAAGGAAAGACACTACATAATGATCAAGGGATCAAACCAAGAAGAAGATATAACAATTATAAATATATATGCACCCAACATAGCAGCACCTCAATATATCAGGAAACTGCTAACAGCTATAAAAGAAGAAATCGACAGGAACACAATAATAGTGGTTGACTTTAGCACCTCACTTACACCAATAGACAGATCATCCAGACAGAAAATTAATAAGGGAAGACAAGCTTTAAATAACACAATAGACCAGGTAGATTTAATTGATATTTATAGGACATTCCATCCAAAAACAGAAGATTACACTTTCTTCTCAAGTGCACACAGAACATTCTCCTGGATAGATCACATCTTGGGTCACAAATCAAGCCTCAGTAAATTTAAGAAAATTGAAATCATATCAATCATCTTTTCCGACCACAGTGCTATAAGATTAGATATCAAATTACAGGGGGAAAAAAAAGTAAAAAACACAAACAGGTGGAGCCTAAACAATACGTTACTAAATAACCAAGAGATCACTGAAGAAATCAAAGAGGAAATGAAAAAATAGAGAGAGACAAATTACAATGAAAACATGACAGTCCAAAACCTATTGGATGGGCTTCCCTGGTGGCGCAGTGGTTGGGGGTCTGCCTGCCGATGTGGGGGGCGTGGGTTCGTGTCCCGGTCTGGGAGGATCCCACGTGCCGCGGGCGGCTGGCCCCATGGGCTGTGGCCGCTGGGCCTGCGCATCCAGAGCCTGTGCTCTGTGGTGGGGGGGGGGCACTGCAGCGGTGAGAGGCCTGCATACCGCAAAAAAAACCAAAAACAAAAACAAAAAAACCCCCACAAAACCTATTGGATGCAGCAAAAGCAGTTCTAAGAGGGAAGTTTACAGCTATACAAGCCTACCTCAAGAAACAAGAAAAATCTCAAATAAACAATCTAACCTTACACCTAAAGGAACTAGAGAAAGAAGAGCAAACAAAACCCGAAGTTAGTAGAAGGAAAGAAATCATAAAGATCAGAGCAGAAATAAATGATATAGAAACAAAGAAAACAATAGCAAAGATCAATAAAACTAAAAGTTGGTTCTTTGAGAAATAAACAAAATTGATAAACCTTAAGCCAGACTCATCAAGAAAAAGAGGGAGACGACTCAAATCAATAAAATTAGAAATGAAAAAGGAGAAGTTACAATGGACACTTCAGAAATACAAAGCATCATAAGAGACTACTACAAGCATCTCCATGCCAATAAAATGGACACACTGGAAGAAATGGACAAATTCGTAGAAAGGCATAACCTTCCAAGACTGAACCAGGAAGAAATGGAAAATATGAACAGACAAATCCCAAGTAATGAAATTGAAACTGTGATTAAAAATCTTCCAACAAACAAAAGTCCAGGATCAGATGGCTTCACAGATGAATTCTATCGAACATTTAGAAGAGAGCTAACACCAATCCTTCTCAAACTCTTCCAAAAAATTGCAGAGGAAGGAGCACTCCCAAACTCATTCTATGAGGCCACCATCACCCCGATACCAAAACCAGACACAGACACTACAAAAGAAGAAAATTACAGGCCAATATAACTGATGAACATAGATGCAAAAATCCTCAACAAAATACTAGCAAACAGAATCCAACAGCACATTAAAAGGATCATACACCATGATCAAGTGGGATTTATCCCAGGGATGCAAGGATTCTTCAATATATGCAAGTCAATCAATGTGATACACCATATTAACATATTAAAGAATAAAAACCATTTGATCATCTCAATAGATGCAGAAAAAGCTTTTGACAAAATTCAACACCCATTTAGGGTAAAAAGTCTCCCAACGTGGGCATAGAGGGAACCTACCTGAACATAATAAAGGCTGTATATGACAAATTCACAGCAAACATCATTCTCAATGGTGAAAAACTGAAAGCATTTCTTCTAAGATCAGGAACAAGAGAAGAATGTCCACTCTCACCACTATTATTCAACGTAGTTTTGGAAGTCCTAGCCACGGCAATCAGAGAAGAAAAAGAAATAAAAGGAATACAAATTGGAAAAGAAGAAGTAAAACTGTCAGTGTTTGCAGATGACATGATACTATGCTTAGAGAATTCTCAAGATGCCACCAGAAAATTACTAGAGCTATCAATGAATTTGGTAAAGTTGCAGGATACAAAATTAATGCACAGAAATCTACTGCATTCCTATACACTAACAACGAAAGATCAGAAAGAGAAATTAAGGGAAAAATCCCATTCACCATTGCAACAAAAAGAATAAAATACCTAGAAATAAACCTACCTAAGGAGGTAAAAGACCTGTACTCAGAAACTATAAGACACTGATGAAAGAAATCAAAGAT
This sequence comes from Lipotes vexillifer, assembly GCF_000442215.2. Taxonomy (NCBI): domain Eukaryota; kingdom Metazoa; phylum Chordata; class Mammalia; order Artiodactyla; family Lipotidae; genus Lipotes; species Lipotes vexillifer. Next base: position 1,410,672 of record NW_006795975.1, on the reverse strand, counting down.
GACACAAACAGATGGAGAGATATACCATGTTCTTGGATTAGAAGAATCAATATTGTGAAAATGACTATACTACCCAAAGCAATCTACAGATTCAATGCAATTCCTATCAAATTACCAGTGGCATTTTTTACAGAACTAGAACAAAAAAATCTTAAAATTTGTGTGGAGACACAAAAGACCCCAAACAGCCAAAGCAATCTTGAGGGGGAAAAACGGAGCTGGAGAAATCAGACTCCCTGACTTCTGACTATACTACAAAGCTACAGTCATCAAGACAATATGGCACCAGCACAAAAACAGAACTCTAGATCAGTGGAACAGGATAGAAAACCCAGAGATAAACCCACGCAGCCATGGTCAACTAATCTATGACAAAGGAGGCAAGAATATACAATGGAGAAAAGACAGTCTCTTCAATAAGTGGTGCTGGGAAAACCAGACAGCTACATGTAAAAGAATGAAATTATAACACTCCCTAACACCATACACAAAAATAAACTCAAAATGGATTCAAGATCTAAATGTAAGACTGGACACTATAAAACTCTTAGAGGAAAGCATAGGGAGAACACTCTTTGACATAAATCACAGCAAGATCTTTTTTGATCCACCTCCTAGAGTAATGGAAATAAAAACAATAATAAACAAATGGGACCTAATGAAACTTAAAAGCTTTTGCAAAGCAAAGGAAACTACAAACAAGACAAAAATTTTCTCCCTCAGAATGGGAGAAAATATTTGCAAATAAATCAACAGGCAAAGGATTAATCTCCAAAATATATAAACAGCTCATGCAGCTCAATATTAAAAAACAAACAACTCGGGCTTCCCTGGTGGCGCAGTGCTTGAGAGTCCGCCTGCCGATGCAGGAGACGCGGGGTCGTGCCCCGTTTCGGGAGGATCCCACATGCCGCGGAGCGGCTGGGCCCGTGAGCCATGGCCACTGAGCCTGCGCGTCCGGAGCCTGTGCTCCGCAAATGGGAGAGGCCACGACAGTGAGAGGCCCGCATAACGCAAGAAAAAAAAAAAAAAAAAACCAAACAACTCATTCAGAAAATGGGCAGAAGACCTAAATAGACATTTCTCCAAAGAAGACATACAGATGGCCAAGAGGCACATGAAAAGCTGCTCCATATCACTAATTATTAGAGAAATGCAAATCAAAACTACAGTGAGGTATCACCTCACATCAGTCAGAATGGCCATCATCAGAAAGGCTAGAAACAATAAATGCTGGAGAGGGTGTGGAGAAAAGGGAACCTTCTTGCACTGTTGGTGGGAATGTAAATTGATAACAGCCACTATGGAGAACAGTATGGAGGTTCCTTAAAAAACTAAATATAGAATTACCATATGATACAGCAATCCCACTACTGGGCATATACCCTAAGAAAATCATAATTCAAATAGATACATGCACCCCAATGTTCATTGCAGCACTATTTACAATAGCCAGGACACGGAAGCAACGTAAATGCCCATCAGCAGATGAATGGATAAAGAAGATATGGTACATATGTACAATGGAATATTACTCAGCCATAGAAAGGAATGAAATTGGGTCACTTGTAGAGATGTGGATGGATCTAGAGACTATCATACAGAGTGAAGTAAGTCAGAAAGAGAAAGACAAATATCGTATATTAACGCATATATGTGGAACCTAGAAAAGTGATACAGATGAACTGGTTTGCAGGGCAGAAATAGAGACACAGATGTAGAGAACAAACGTATGGACACCAAGGGGGGAAAGTGGTGGGGCGGGGATGGTGGTGGTGGGATGAATTGGGAGATTGGGATTGACATGTATACACTAATACGTATAAAATAGATAACTAATAAGAACCTGCTGTATAAAAAATAAATTAAATTAAAAACAAGCAATAACGGAGTCACTGATGTACACCTGAAACTAACACATTGTAAAAAACTATACTCCAAAAAAAAATTTTAAAAGACAGGGACCTCCTCCAGGTATCATTTATCTATAGTATAGTATGGAAATGGTTGGAATTTCATTCTTTGATTTATTTATTTATTGAAAACCCTTTTATTGAGCCCAATTTGATAGGCATTCTCACAATAGCTATTACTGGAAGGCTGCCTGCTGTGACTAACTCAAAACACTCCTCAGAAAGTCTGCCAGACCTATAATCACTTCTGACACTTCCATTTAGTTGTAAGGTTTGGGGTCCATAAACACCTCACATTGCAAAGAGAATTGAGGGCTCTAAGCCAAGCTGATTTCTAACCATCTGTAGTCAATTGGCTTTGGGGTGATATAACTTACAGAGGTTCCTACCTCTCTCTCCCCTCAAAATTAACTTCTCCATTCACAGAAACTTCAAAAACCAGTGGCAGGCCCCGCTGACTAATAATAAACATCACAGTGTCAGGCGAAGACTAGATAGAAAACACCCTGTCTCTGCTCATTTCCCAGTAGGAGGAAAAATGAGAGTCTTTGGGGCCAGGAACGAATAGCCACTGTGTTACTTTTTTCTTTTTTTTTAATTAAATTAAATTAAAAATTTTTTATTGAAGTATAGTTGATTTACAATGTTGTGTGAGTTTCAGGCGTACAGTGTAGCACAGTGATTCAGTTATACATATACGTATATCAACTCCTTTTTAGATTCTTTTCCCATTTAGGCTGTTACAGAGTACTGAGTTCCCTGTGCTGTACAGTAGGTTATTAGTTATCTATTTTATATATAGTAGTGTATATATGTTAATCCCAATCTCCCAGTTTATCCCTCCCCCCTTTCCCCCCTGGTAAATGTAAGATTGTTTTCTACATCTGTGACTCTCTTTCTGTTTTGTAAATAAGTTGAAAAATCTGTTTTATTATATGAGCCTAGAACTTAACTTCATTCCACATATAAACACAAACTGCTTTTGGCACAGTTTGAATATATTCCTAGTGTTTTCTAGGAATGTAACTACCTTGTGAAGGAAGGGAAGCTTGCTGTTGGTTTTGTTTAGAACTTTACCAAGAGTTTTTAAACCATACAGAAATCAGATCATGGAAGGCAACACTGTTTATGGTATTTGAGAGGCTGATAGAATAGACACGTGCATCAGGCTGTATTCACAGGAATTCTGCATAAAGGTATAAACACCTTCTTACTAGTTTGTAATACTTTCTGATCTAGTTGTATGCAGAAATTTACGTATTGCAATACATATTGTTTTATTATAGATTACTTTTATTTTTCCTTCATATTACAGTTTGGGCATTATGTTGATTTTTCTGAAATTATATTTGTAGATTAGCTGTGATATATAAATTTCATATCATGGTAGTCAAGAGAGCATTACAAATCCCTATTATAAAAAGAGGGTGTTGGGTCATTTTGACACAAAAACAGGGTTGAAAACGGCTAGTGTAGGAGTCTTGTAGTCCTTTTGTTCTCTAAAATTTTTTTTTTTGTTTCTTATTTTTTACTCTGAGACTTAAAGTCACTGGAGAGTTTTGAGCAAAAGAGTGCCTGATGCGGTTAGTTTCAGAAACGTTGTCACTCTTGCTGCTCTGTGGAGAACAGATGCGGGGGAACACCAACCCTAGTTTAGAGGGTTTATCAGCACCCTCCTCCTGTACTGCTTGGAACTGGATGCTTCATCTTTGTCCCCGTAGCCCAGCGAGAATGTCGGAGTGTCATTAAGCTGCTCTGCGTCTCAGCTACCCCTTCCAGAAGCAGCTCTGAATGCTACCCACTCTTTGGATTCCCCGTGTTGTCCTGGATCTGAGTTCTGTGATTCTCCATTGCTTGTTAGCTCATATATATACATATATATAAAGTGTGTACATATGTGTGTATATATATATTTACTTTATTTTGTATACTTATATTTATTTTATATACTTATGTGTGTATGGAGAGAGAGAGAGAGAGAGAGAGAGAGAGAGAATATTATATAAATGTAAAATGTATTCTACCTTTCTAGTTGTCCTTGGAGAGAGAGTTGTCCAGATTACCTATTCCACCAATTACTGATTCCACCATTATAAAGTGGAAATTCTATAATTTTTTTTAATTAAAAAAAAGAAACTGGAATAAAAAAAAAAAAAAATAGAAGGCTTCCCTGGTGGCACAGTGGTTAAGAATCCACCTGCCAATGCAGGGAACATGGGTTCGAGCTCTGGTCCGGGAAGATCCCACATGCCGCGGAGCAACTAAGCCCAAGCGCCACAACTACTGAGCCTGTGCTCTAGAGCCCGCGAGCCACAACTACTGAAGCCCACGTGCCTAGAGCCCGTGCTCCACAACAAGAGAAGCCGCCACAATGAGAAGCCCGCAAACCACAACGAAGAGTAGCCCCCGCTCACCCCAACTAGAGAAAGCCCGCGGGCAGCAACGAAGATCCAGCACAGCCAAAAATTAAAAAAACAATTTAAAAAGTAAAGTTATTATAAAAAAAGTCATCAAAAAATATTTTTTAAAAGTGATTTAGGATAAGCCTGTTAGGAATGTTCTCATTCATTTTAAGATATGTGAGAGCTCTGTGAATATCCTTGGCCTGGAAATTACAATATTTAGTTGACTATTAGAAAATCATTGTATGGATAACAAGGTCCTACTGTATAGCACAGGGAACTATATTCAATATCCTGTGATAAACCATAATGGAAAAGAATATGAAACAGAATATATATGTCTATGTCTAACTGACTCACTTTGCTGTGCTCCTGAAACTAACACAACATTGGAAATCAACTCTACTCCAATGAAAAAAATAAATAAAGAAAATAGAAAATCATTGTCGATAGGAAAGACTACATGTAATTAAATAATTATGCCCCCACTAGAGGTACCAATGTATTTTGAAACACCACACCGCAACATTTACCTAAAACTGGTTATATTTTAAGAACGGTTCCCAAACATCCAAGGCTAGTTAATTTATGCAAAACTGTTAGCTGATTTTATTATACTTGAAACATCGGCCAAAGAAATTGTTGATGATGACAGTGGTCTCGTGAAGAAACAAAAACAAAACCAGCTAGAGAGAGGATAATGAAATCTCTGTGCTTTTGTGAGACAGATGTTGTGGGTACTCAGTCAGATCCCACTGGATCCTGTTACAGCTTCTAGGTGCACTCCTCAGCTTCTGGGCGCCTGTGACTCTCACAGGAGGCCGCCCTGGAGCTACAGGGGCCACTTGGCCTACTGGTTTACTCTCCCCCTGGGCAGCCCCAGCCCATGGCCGGTGCAGGAAAAGTGTGAAAGCCCAGCTTCCTTGCCATGAGCTGAGACAAACTCCGAGGCAGAACTTCCACTCCAGTGTTCCCGGTGGGATCAGGCAGAAACCACCCCCTGTAAGATTGAAATCACCCTGGGACTTGGCTTCTCTTTCCCCGTCAACT